>NC_141021.1:57927500-57940000 GCF_052040795.2 Danio rerio
TTTTTTCTGTTTTAGAAATATTTTTAATTTGTTTTTTAGAATTTTAGTGAAAAATAAACCTCTTACAGCAAATATGGCCATGTCCTATGCTTAATTTACAGTGTAAATGATGTATTAATTACAGTTTAAATGTATGTAGTGTTCACCTTAAAATCTTAAAGTGGTAGTTCACCCAAAACTGAAAACCCTGTCATCATTTACTCATCCTCTTTCACTTTTTTTTTTTTTTACAAACCTAATGGAGTTTCTGTTGAACACAAAAAAGATATACTGAAGAATGTTGAAAGACAAAAAAATATAATTAGTTGGCATTTAGGCTGTTTATTTTATGTTAAACACAAAAAAGAATGTAAGAAACCGGTAACCATTGACTTACATTGTTTTTTCTGTAATTGAAGTCATAGGCTACCGGGTTCCAACATTCTTCAAAGTATCTTTTTTGTGTTCAACAGAACAGACAATCAGGTTGTTTATTTTCTGTTAAAAACAAAAGAAGATATTTTGAAGAATGTTAGAAACCGGTAACCACTGTCTTCCACTGCAGAAAAAAACAATGGAAGTCAATGGTTACCAGTTTCTAACATTTATCAAATTATCGTCTTTTGTGTTCAAGTAAACAGACATTCAGGCTGTTTACTTTCTGTTGAACACAACAGAAGATCTTTTGAAGAATGGGTAACACTTTATTTTGATGGTCCATTTGAGTATTAGTAGTCTGCTCCATCTACAGACATTTAACTGACTAGAATAAACTTTTTAAGTACATGTCAATTTACACTAACACTAACCCAAACCCCAACCTAACAGTCTAATCTAATGGGAATTAGTTGCAATGTAACTTAAATTCAACAAACGGACCATCAAAATAAAGTGTGACAGAAGAATGTTAGCAACTGGTAACCATTGACTTCCATTGCAGGTAAAACAATGGAAGTCGATGGTTACCGATTTCTAACATTCCTCAAAGTATCTTATTTTGTGTTCAACAGAACACATTCAGGTTGTTTCCTTTCTATTTAACACAAAAGAAGATAATTTGAAGAATGTTAGAAACCGGTAACCATTGACTTCCATTGCAGGTAAAACAATTGAAGTCAATGGTTACCGATTTTTCACATTCAAGTATCTTTTTTTGTGTGTTGAACAGAAAATAGAACACAAGAATGTCAACAAACATTAAGGAAATGTTCATTTATGGGTGAACTATCCTTTAAGTGAGATTTAATGTCTTCTTTCTTTCCTTTAATTCCTGCACAGGTGAGATTCCCCCTACAGTGACAGACCCCCAACTTCAGTTTTACACCAGTCAACATTCAGACGTCGCTCAGGAGTGTTTTGATGCTTTGAACTGCAACACAATGAAGTGCAGTAATGAAAAAGTGCATAATTGCATGTGTGTGTGTGTGTGTGTGTAGTGTTTTGTCGTTCCTCTCTGGAGCTCCGTTATACATCTGTCAGGATTCATCTCCATTCTTCATGATGTGAGCGGAGTCTTCAGTCTCTGACGGCGCGCTTCTTCCTGACGGACTCCAGCTGTGAGGATGAGAAACACCACAGTGAGTTGACTGAGAACGTGGGTGACACACACACACACACACACACACTCAACACTTTAATATGCACCTCGTTCTCCACCATCTTCAGTCGGCCGAGGGCGTCTTTTGCTGCTTCCTGAGAACAACAACAGCAGTTTTTGAGCTTTGGTTAAATAATGAAGAATTCAGAGCTGCAGAAATGTGTCGTCCAGCTGCTGCTGAGTTTAAACACACTGTAAAACATCTGTATGAGCTGCAGGGGAGACTGAAGTAAGGGATAATCAATGGCTGGCCGTGCATTAAATAAGGCATTAAGTACATTTAGGAGGTTGCTATCGATAAACAACAGGCTTGTATAAAACTATATGCAGGTTAGTGTATGCTGTCGTTCAGCTGTTCTTGTTTCTGTCAGCTTTGAGTTACATTAAAGAATTAATAAACTATTAAGACTCTGAACAATGTTTTGTGCCTAATTATGTGGCAATTTAGTCATGTAATAAGCAGGATAAAGTACTTTCAAGCGGTTGTTTTTGCAGAATAAAACCCTTCAGTCTTAAACAACAGTTGCTGATAAGCCTGATATGCAAAACTAAGTGGCTGGATTTACTTTATACCACTTATTACAAGGCTATTACAAGGCAAACAATGTTCTGAGGCACGATTATTAATGTTTATAAACCTCTTATGGCCCGTTTCCACTGAGTGGTACAGTATGGTACAGGTCGGTACAGGTCACCTTTTATCAGGCTTGCTTTTTCACTGCCAAAAGGATACCAGTGGTCGTTCACATATCATATGAAAAGCACTTCTCACAAAACAGATTCTTCTTTACACACATAAATACTTGTGTATAAATGTTCATTACTAACCTTTCTATGAACATGATTTGATGATAACTGCAGATCAATGATGATGTGAAATAGCCTACAGTAACGTCTGTGATTATATAAAATAAATATAATTGAACATATATGAACACATACAGCCCCTTACAGTCTCCGATATGTTACCAATTACAGAAGAACTACACACAGCTTATATTTAGTCCTTATTTAGCTTTAAAAAAACATGAAATATAGCCGACAGTCAGTGCAAACCTCTCATCTGTATCCTCACCAGCACATGTAACCTCTTGTTAGAAAGTAATTCCGTCATTCCGAGTTCACAATTGTCCAAAAGTTGGTGATAATAGTTAAACATAGCAGTTTGTTCACGATTTAGGTTGCTGAAAGAATCATTTGCTCTGTTTTTTCGTGATTCACTCTTATGTTTGTCTGTTTCTGAAAGGATCAGATGTCAGAAGTACTTCAATAATCACCCGCACATTATATCATCAGCTCAAAAAGTTCCTTATTTCAAATATAGACGCACATGCGAGCTCTCTGGAGAAAGTGAAACCGCTCGCACTTTGAGACGGCATCGTAAAACTAATGATTTTATGGTTGTTCATCAAGATAACGACAAGGTTTGTTTAAGTTCGGGTCGACCATGGCTTGTTATTATATGTATATATTATTATGGTGTAATGTCTTGGCTGTGCTTTTCAAAAATAGCGCTTCCTTTGTTTACATTCTTTGCTTGTGTATGCACTAGTGACGTTTCTCTGTAAACCTATAGCGTTGAGCTGCGCGTCAAGCTCCGCTCTAGGTTTGTCATGCTAGGCACCCTTTGCAAAGGGTACTTAAAAAGTGGTACGGTACGGTTTGCTTTTTAGTACCTTTTGACAGTTGAAGTGGCCATAAAAGCATACCGAACCGTACCGTATCACTCAGTGGAAATGGGCCATTGAAGTCAAATGCTATTTTGGGGTTTCCTTCTGGATTTTGCCTACCGAAATTCAAAAGCTTCCCAAATCCACATGCAGAGGTGTAAATGCAAAAGTTTGGTATAATTTTAAAGAAAACCCTTTTAATTTTCATAAAACACTATTGAAAGTTATTAAAATAATTGTACATGTTGTCTTTTTTTTATAATAAACTTCTCCAAAAAAAAGAGGCGCCCTTTTTTTTTTTGTAAACTCTAATTTTAAAGTGTACCTTAAAGGTTCTGTATGGTCTAGGTAGCTGTAATTAATTTTAGTGGTTCCAACACATGTCAGCAATCATAGAAAATCAGACAGAAATGAACACATCTGAATGGAACATTTACTAACCTTCATATTATTCAGTCAAAAGATGGCGCCAAACAGACCAAAACTATATATATGGATGTGAACTGACAGTCAAGATGATTGAAAGTACCTGGACAAGCCTGTGTTATTAGTTTCAGTGGTTGTTATCCAGGAATAACATAACTTGGAAAGTTGTGACTGACCAATCAGATTCAAGTATTCTGGTCAGCCATGTAATTAAGGACTCACATTTTTGAGCCCAGAACTCAGTCTAATTATTCACTAATATAAATGTGTGCACATATACAGTACTCAAGACCAGAAGTGGCCAAACCTTTCATCAAAATTGTGCTAAAGCTATCCAAAAACACCCATTCTAGTCTTATTAATTGTAAAAAAAAAAGTTGATCCTCTTTTAATGTTGGCTGATTCAGTTTTTATATTAATATGACTAATTTATAGGCAATTGTTTAGATCTATGTACAATACAGTTTAACAAAAAATAGACTCAATGTGAGGCAGACGTCACAGCAGCTGACGTCTGAACGCAGGAGTGTGTGCTTTTCTCACCCTGTTGCCTTGATTGGAAAATGTTTTCACTGAATCCGAGAGACCGTGAACGAACTTCCGCAGCACATTTTCATATTCTGAGACACAAAGAGAGAGAAAGAGAGATTATTATTATCCGTTTTGTTCCAGAGTGTCTCTCATATGTAGCACAGTTCATTTAGATACTTTTTATAAACAACTTAAATCACAGATCTGTAGAAATCCCTGATCTATATTATATTACCCCGCATTTTTTAAATGTTCTTTTAAGAACACACGGAGAACATTTAAAAATCAACTAGACAAGATTCTAAAATGGAATGTTCTTAATGTTCTGAGGACATTCCAAAATACATTTTCAAATCATAACTGGAATTGCCTTATAGTTTTGTTATTAGTGTAATCACAGAAGTTGATATTGAGGCCTGTTTTTTTATTCAATCACAAGTAGACAATATTTAACAGAGTAATAAACAGGGTTTGAAATGTTTAATAGTTTGTCCTCTAAATGACTTCCAGAGGCAGTCAAAAATGTTTTGCAGTGACAGCAATGTAGCACTATTGCAAGCAGCATGTATAACACTACATAGAAATGTCCTGTTGGTGGGCTTTTGGAGAGAACTTATTGTGTCTTCCAGTGAGCATGTGCAGTTCCTGCATAGATAAGTATACATGTACAAGAGCACAATACTGAGCTATTTGGAACTTTGACGAAGCGTAGGAGAAAACTATAAATGGTGCACTCTGCTTTCACAAACACTCTAATGCAGTACAAGCCACTGAATTGAATAGGATTTCATAGCGCATTGCTTTCTGTGTCCTATCTGCAAGCCGCACTGCCTACAACTCATATCTTCATCTGTTTTTCTAAGTATTTTGGACTTTGACAAAGTGTAGATGCAAACTAATAAATGGTGCGCTCTGCTTTTCTCGACATGGCAACAAACCGATCTGCTGTGGCAGAAGCCATTGAAATGAATGGGATTTTATAGCGCATCGCATTCTGTGTCTGGTCTGAAAGCGCACTGCCTCCGACTCATATTTTCACAGTTTTTTCTAACTATTTTGAACTTTAATGAAGCGTAGATGCAAACTAATAAATAATGTGCTTTGCTTTTGTTGACATGGCAACAAACTGCTCTGCTGCAGAACAAGCCATTGAAATGAATGGGATTTTATAGCGCATCGCTTTCTGTGTCCAGTCTGAAAGCTGCACTGCCAATGACTTATATTTTCACCTGTTTTTCTAACTATTTTGAACTTTCATGAAGCTTCGTTGCATCGACATGGAACAAACCACTCTTCTGCAGCAGAAGCAATTGAAATGAATGGGATTTTATAGTGCATCACTTTCTGTGTAAGGTCTGATAGCCGCACTGCCTATGACACATATTTTCACCTGTTTTTGTCATTTCGAAACTTGCTAAAGCATGTGTGCAAACTAATAAATGGTGCGCTTTGTTTTTGTCAACATAGCGACAAACCACTCTAAGCCATTGAAATGAATGGGATTTTACAGCGCATTGCTTTCTGCATCCGGTCTAAAAGTCGCACTGTCGCTCATATTTTCACCTGGTTGTTAAAATTATTTTGGACTTTGACAAAGCATGAGTGCAAATCAATAAATGATGCACTTTGCAAACCGATCTGCTGCAACACAAGCCATTGAAATGAATGGGACTTTATAGCGCATTGCTTTCTGTGTAAGGTCTGAAAGCCGCACTGCCTACAACTCATATTTTCACAGTTTTTTCTAACTATTTTGAACTTTGATGAAGCGTAGATGCAAACTAATAAATAATGCACTTTGCTTTTGTTGACATGGCAACAAACTGCTCTGCTGCAGCACAAGCCATTAAAATGAATGGGATTTTATAGTGCATCGCTTTCTGTGTCCTGTCTGAAAGCCGCACTGCCTACGACTCAAATTTTTTACCTGGTTTTCTTTTTGAACTAAAAAATGAAAGTGCCATTTGTGACTAACCATTCAATGCACCCCTAATAACAAGTTTATTCAGCACCAGGTGTAAAGCATCCTTAGTGGTGTCGTACCTGTCAGTGCAGCCGGGTGTTTCTCCAGGTATGATTTCTGCCACTGCAGTCGCTGACAGACGTCCATGTGCTGCTTGATCACCTCTGAAGGGTCTCGTCGGTTCTTCTTATATTCATTGATCTGCAGAAATAACACATAAAACACTCTGTATCTGCTCAGATAGAGTCAGTAACCCATGAATAATCCTGACACACACCTTCCACTCCAGCCTCTCTTTATCATGGTGCAGCAGACTGAAGCTGTGCAGTTTATACTGTGGAGGAGATGAGCTGAAACACAAAGACACACACACAGACATTAAGCACACTCACAGAGAAACAAGCACACAGTGAGTGTCATACAAGCTAGCTTTAGTTTTACCTTGTTTTATGGTTTCTGTCGTGATCGTTTCTGGGTTTGGATCTCGGAGATGGAGCCTGTTGGAAAGTAAATGTCTTATGAGGTTTAAATTCAATCCAATTCAATTTGTTTTCTATAGTACATTTACTATGTGGATGGTGTCAAAGCAACCTAGATGAAGAAAAGAGAATTAAAAACCATAAACATGTTTCAGATAGTTCATAATACAGTGTGGAATAAATGCAGCACGACATTTTCCTGAATGACATCCAGTAATTGTTTCGTAATAATTCTGAGTTATGTTTGAGAATTGATTTTTTTTCAAGTAATATATGCATTTTACTAAGTGAAAAATTCCTTTAAAGGCATAGTATGTAATTTTGGCCACTAGAGGGCGTGTATTAACAACAAACAAAATTGTATTTTGATGATGAATGAGTGTGGAATCATGGGAGTTGTGCTCTAGGCAAGTCATTGTCAACAATTCTAACAGTTCACAGTTTACTTTTGTTCCTGAAGCTATAACGCTTTATAACCTAAAATCTTAGCAAGTTTTTATTTTTTAATGCATGCATTTTAAAAAATGTATTCATTTTAAAGCATGCTGTGTTGTGTTTTTATTATTATTATTCTGTATTGTATTGTTTTTGTTTGTATGATGCGTCTTATAATGCTACTGCCTTATTTCAGTTGCCCATTTCAGAATTATTAAGGCTGTTAAGGGTATTGCACACTGAATCCAAAATTTTCGTTGGTAATTTTCGCACATTAAAAAATAAATCCGACCTCACGTTGTGTGAATCGTACTAACACACTGCCTCCGAAACTATCGCCCGTCATAAAAAATTCAAACTGGGTTCCGTTGCTTCGACACGTCAACTCGGCCACCATCTACTATAGTGTCTGTAGGTACAGTCACTGTTCAGAATTTGTTTATGTATGTGAATGTGTGAAGCATCACAAGCAATATGTCAAAATTCCACTGATTTCCTAAAAATAAACTTTGCATTTTAAGATATCTTTGATATTGATATGACTTTGATACAATATGTAGCCTATTTGATATGATATTGATACAATATGTAGCCTATTCCTCTTACATTTTTTACATTGGAGAAGAGAAGAGAACAAAGCATCACTGCTTGAACTGACTCCGAAATGTTTGATGGATTAACTAATGCGCAGTTGACTTAATGTGCAAGGTTTGTTTACTTTTGCATATAAATACGAAAAAAACACATACGCAAATTTCAGACTTCAGTGTGTTTAGTGGGAAGCATGAACGTCTCACAGCAAGAAGGTCGCTGGTTTGAGCCTCGGCTGGGTCAGTTGGCACTTCTGTGTGGAGTTTGCATGTTCTCCCTGCATTCGTGTGGGTTTCCTCCGGGTTCTCCAGTTTCCCCCACAGTCCAAAGACATGCAGTACAGGTGAATTGGGTAAGCTAACATTGTCCATAGTGTATGTGTGTGTATGGGTGTTTCCCCAGTGATGGGTTGCAGCTGGAAGGACATCCGCTGTGTAAAACGCATGCTGGATAAGTTGGCGGTTCATTTCGCTGTGGCGACCCCAGATTAATAAAGAGACTAAGCCAAAAAGAAAATTAATTCCAGCCATACTTAAACACTCCAGACTTTCTCCAGCAGACGAAAAACTATTATCTTAATATCAAAAATCTACTAAAAATTTCTTGGAAAATGTTCATGTTTCACATTATGGGCTAATAGTTTAGCATTAGGTGTACATGTGATTAGCATCTCATACCCGTTCCTTTTCTCTGCCTTTCTCTGGCTCTCTGTCCTTCTGCTGCTCTCTGTGTTTCTCTGGTGAGGGTGTGAGAGGGTCGAGCACCAGCCACTTCTCTGTCACAGACTGCAGCTGAGATCCCGCCAGTGGCTCTCGGATCTTCACCCGCACCTCCAGCTTTCCTCCCGTCGCCTTTCGCCCGTCCAGAACCTGCAGACGCAGCACAGACTCATGGGACACTGCCACTCATGTGAGTTAGATACATAAGTGTGTGTACGTGTATGAAAATCACTCACATCTACAATCTCCCTGATCTCACACTGGTTCTCCAGGGCTTCCAGCTTCAGCTGAGCACTTCCTACCACTTTATCATTCTTGAAGAGGCCACTGAGAAACATCACAAATGATTATTGAATCTATGCCACATAAGACAAATAAAGCATTCTTATAAACCTACAATTATTTATTATTTGCATTAATTTTTCCCCCGTCATCATTTCTTTTTTGAAAAAAAAGCAAACAAATTAAGACAAGTAATTAAAATTTATTTTACAAATTAAATTATTTAATGATTACAAAAGGATTTAAATTGTAGCAAAATAACTAAATTGATTACAAATTAAAATAAAAAATAAAAAATATATATAATAAAAAAATATATAAAATGATTTTATATGGCACCATTTTCAGGAAAATAGAAATACATTTAATTTATTTATGCAAATCATTTCTAAACAAAACTAATTGCTTATAATAAAAATGTATAAATGATAATAAAAATATTAAAATATTTCAAATGAAATTATAGTTTAAAGATTTTTGCACAATTTTCAGGGAAAATTAAGAAAACATGTATGTAAACATTTAGTGACAATGATAGTTTAATTATATTATTCCAAACAAAATCACATGAATTAGCGAAATTATAATAATAATAATAGGAATAATAATAATAATAATAATAATAATAATAATAATAATAATAATAATAATAATAATAATAATTATAATAATAACAATAATAATAGTAATAATAATAATAATAATAATAATAACAATAACAAATAAATAATAATAATAATAATAATAATAAAATAAATATTAAATAGCAAATATTTTACAGTAATGAGAATTTGGGAGAGGAATTTGTAAAATGATAAACTGTCACAGAATCAAAATATTTATATCCCTTGATTTACTTTATGCAAATTATTTCCTAATTGATTTCCTTAGACATGGACATGTGCGTTTGCTCTCAGTGATGAATGCGAGTCTCACCCTTTGTGCACCACCTCCAGCTTGATGCCTTTGGCCTGAACCACTCTCCTGAAGCCTCTGTGATCTCGCTTGATGTTCAGCTTGAACTGCTCCTTAAACTCTGAACACACACAGACACATGCATACACACAACATGAGGATCTAAAGCAGCCTGTCGACTATTTGTGCATTTGTGCGTAAGTGTGATAGTGTGTCGGTGTGCGTTTATGCATGTGTGCGTGTGTGTGTGTGTGTGTACCTGGACTGTTGGTGTTTTTCACAGTGCTTGTTTTGTCTTTCTGAGCTTCTTCCTAAGAAAAAGAAAAACACACTGTTATTCCACAAGCGTGTGTGTGTGTGTTGGTTTTGGTGGTTTACAAGCACACAAATGTGTATAATGACCTAGTTGTACTCTATTAAGGTGGTTTTTGTGGACATGTCTTGTGTCCTCATAATACAAAATGCTTAAAAATATAAAATACATTATGCCTATGGACAATCCTTGTACACCACCAATATCAACACAGGTGTGTGTGTGTGTGTGTGTGTGTGTGAGAGAGAGAGAGATGTTTTGTTATTATACAATTATTATTATATTATACAAGTACAAGGAGATGGTGAATTATGAGGACACTGCTGATGTCCCCATTTTTCATCAAGTTTAAAAATCATACAGAAGAAGTTTTAAAAAAGTAAAAATGCACAGTTTTCTGTAAGCATTTGGGTAGAAAATACAGTTTCCACAGTTTAAAACACAATATAAAAAACCTATAGAATGTCTCCACAAATGGCCGATATGCAACCAGACTTTTAATTTTCAGCCAGGCAGCCCATGGGCTTCCGGTGAACTGTCTTTCCATTACATAATTGTCACATTTAAGATCTGATTTCTTAAAAAAATCAGCTATCTTCTCTGCCTGATAGACATATGATATGAAGTGGGTCTCAGATCGGACAAAAAGCACTGCATTAAATTCCATTTACTCCCGCCATGTCTTTCAAGAGTTCACACTTAGCTGATGATCTATCAAAAGCTTGTTTGGCATGCTGTCCCGGGAGAGAGCCCCGAGCTCAAGGGACCCTCGTGCCCGGGGCTTCTTCCCGTTTGCAGAGCGAGAGGGGAGCTTGAGCTCGGTGGATCTCAGAACTCCCCAGCTGCTGTAGCTAAGGGAACACGTGAGAAAGGGGCTAGACGAGTGCTCGATTGTTATGCATGATGTATATCTTTGGGTGGTGGGAGGAAACCGGATAACCCGGGGAAAACCCACGTGGACACGGGGAGAATATACAAACTCCTCACAGAAACGCCTGGCGGGACCAAGGCCGGCAGTGTTCTTGCTGTGGAGCTAACAGTGCTAACAGTTGGGCCACTGTGCCGCCAGATCAATGGTTAAGGAGGAGAATTTGTGGAGTAAGGGGGGTTTCTTCCAAACGAAGATAAAGTGGACTGAAAACTCTGGTTATTTATAGTAGCTTAAGGCTCATATGATTGGAAGATAATGATTAGCTAATACAAAACCGGCTGTGATAAATCATAAGCACTCAATTAGTTTATAAACAAACCTCACTTAAAATATGACCGGTTATTTTACCCAAGTATTTTCAATGGAGTTTCTGTGCTCGGCTGCTGCTACTGACGGTGCTAGTAGTTACACGGTGTTTTATCTCGATTTACACTTGAACATCTAAATGAATGCTTAAGTCAAAAAGAATGCCAAAAGAATTCTGAACAATGCATCTCATGTAATCTTTCCATCTTATGATCTTTTACCTCCTGATAGAAGATACAGAACATTCCGCTGGAAGCGGAACAGACTTAAGAACCCTTTTATCCCAGTGTCAATTAGACTGTTGAACACTGATTGATAGTGTGCTTATGTTTTTTCCTGTATGTAATTCTTTTGCATGTTTGCTTATTTTATAATTTTTGTGTGTCAGAACTTGCTGAAGGGCTCTATGAGTTCACAGAAAAGTTCTAATTTTAGACAATAAAGTTTACAAACAAACAAACGTCAGGCTCTTACTGGAAGTTTATCATTGGCTATTAAACTCTAGCTGTGCATAGAGCCCATTACCAAAAGCAAATGTGTGTCTCTGTGTGTGTTTGTGTGTGTGCGTGTACAAGTATAAAAGTGTTGTGTACCGCACTGGGAAAGGGAAACTCAAAGCGCACACTTGCATCCAAATCATTGGCTGAACCTCCTGGAGAAAACAGAGAGATAAATAATAATATTATTGAATTACATCATATTTTAATGTTTATTTAATGTAGGTTACGCAGATTTAGGCCCAATCCCAATTCTATTTTTGTACCCCTACCCCTTGGCCCTTGCAACCGAGAATTAAGGGGAAGGGCTTCAAAATTTACCCCTAAGAATTGGGCCAGCACTACAGAACCTGCACACGCCATCACATCTCTGGCTGTATATGAGATCAGACGATCGCGACTGCTGTAGTGATTCCAGTCGTGTTATTTTTGGTAATTTTTTCTTCAGGAAATCACTGAAGGCATATATTATGTTATCATAACGATCTAATGTGGCAATACGATCGTAACAGTACTGTTACACATTTACATTTACACAGTGGCCATATTCATCTTTTGAACTTTATATATCGAACAGTACTGACAGCAGCTCTTTACTATATATTAATAAGAGAATGCTTAATGCGAAGATCAAAACATGCCACAAATTAGATATAAGAGATGTGTCATAATAATACATTTTTTAGTAATCAGTTATTTAAAACACACACACAAACACACTGACCTGGAGGGGGCGGCAGGTTGATACCCTTCACGATGTACAGCATCATTTCATTGGCTGTGAGGTTAGGAAAGATCCTGAACACAGAGATGGAGACGAAAGAGCATGACATTCATTCTGAAGGGTGTGTGTGTGTGTGTGTGTG
>NC_141021.1:57945000-57950000 GCF_052040795.2 Danio rerio
AAAAAAAGAGAAAATATCCAGTGAGTGGCAGCTCTGTGGGTGCAAAGCCTTGTTGATTCCAGAGGTCAGAGGGGAATGGCCAGACTGGTTCCAGCTGATAGAAAGGCAACAGTAACTCAAATAAGCACTCGTTACAACCGAGATCTGCAGAAGAGCATCTCTGAACACACAACATGTCCAACCTTTAGGCAGATGGGCTACAGCAGCAGAAGACCACACCAGGTGCCGCTCCTGTCAGCTAAGAACAAGAAACTGAGGCTACTATTCACACAGGCTCACCAAAACTGGACAATAGAAGATTGGAGAAAATTTGGCATCAACAACATGAAAGCATGAATCCATCCTGCATTGTATCGTTATTGTAACTATTGTATAGTTAAGGCTGTTGGTGGTGGTGTAATGCTGTAGGGGAGATGTTCTTGGCACACTTTGGACCCAGTAGTATCAATTAAGCATCGTGTCAACACCGCAGCCTACCCGAGTATTGTTGCTGACCATGTCCATCCCTTTATGACCACAGTGTCTCCATCTTCTGATGGCTGCTTCCAGCAGGATAACGCTCCATGTCATAAAGCACAAATCATCTCAGACTGGTTTCTTGAACATGACAATGAGTTCACTGTAGTCAAATGGCCTCCACAGTCACCAGATCTCAATCAAATAGAGCACCTTTGGGATGTGGTGGAACGGGAGATTCGCATCATGGATGTGGAGCCGACAAATCTGCAGCAACTGATGCTATCATGTCAACATGGAGCAAAATCTCTGAGAAATATTTCCAGTACCTTGTTAAATCTACGCCACGAAAGATAAAGGCAGTTCTGAAGGCGAAGGGGCGTCCAACCCGGTACTAGTAAGGTGTACCTAATAAAGTGGCCGGTGAGTGTATGTATATGTATGTGTGTGTGTGTGTGTGTGTGTGTGTGTGTGTGTGTGTGTGTGTGTGTGTGTGTGTGTGTGTGTGTGTGTGTGTGTGTGTATGTATGTATGTATGTATGTATGTATATATATATATATATATATATATATATATATATATATATATATATATATATATATATATATATATATATATATATGTGTGTGCGTGTGTGTATTATATACTATATCTGTGTGTGCACGCATGTATTCATGTATGTATATGTGTGTATGTTACATATGATAGGTCTCAAACTCGATTCCTGGAGGGCCGCAGCTCTGCACAGTTTAGCTACAACCCTAATCAAACACAGCTGATCCAACTCATCAAGGTGTTCAAGACTAATCGAGTCTATTAAGCAAGTGTGAGTTGGGGGTGGTTAGAGCTGAAATATGCAGGGCTGTGGCCCTCCAGGAATTGAGTTTGAGACCATTGTTATATACTATATAACTTGATAATTCACTACTTGAAAATATTCACTTCTATGCAATTTTCTGCTATTTCTACTCAATTGTTTTGTTGAAAATGTTGCCTTTTTCATGATACCCACCTGCATTTAAGTGGTGATACAACTTAAACAGAGAATAAAATACTTTTTTTTGTTTAAAGATTATTATTTTTAATTTTGATACAATACGCTCATATTTTCAGATCCCAAATTTAGGTGAAAATCCTCAAAAAATGCTTGCGGTGTCTGGCAACTTATTTTAAACAAACTGTCAGGGAAATCGTTCAAGACCCCATGAAACCAAAATAGTCATTCCTTTTTAAAAATATTCCCTTTAACATTTGCATCATACATAAATCATTGATTTGTTCAGACCTGTGTTTGCTGGAGCAGCAGGAGGAGCAGGAGCGGCGGCTGGTTTGGAGATCTGCTGTGGGGGGTTTGATTGCGGCACTTCAACATCTCCTGAAAAAGACAATCCTTCATTAGGATGTGAATAAACTGCAGTGAGGCTGAAGTGAGTGATGTGTGTGATGTAAAGCAGCACCAGGAGGAGGCGGCAGCGAGCGCAGGTCCACCATCTCCCCTCGGTCCACAGCCTCCACCACTGAGTCTAACGTCTAGGAGAAAGGCAACAAAACACTGCTCAGTTTTGTTTACTTGTGGCAGCATTTATATCATCCAGACAAAGCAAATACAGTAGCCATGTGACATATAATATTTACATTCAAAACATGAACTACATTTAATAAAATGTATTATAAATCATTTGTTCCTGTGATGTACAACTTAATTTTTAGCATCATTACTCCAGTCCTTTTAATGTGTCCCCTGAATGAAATGTAAACACACAAATGTAAAGTAAGAGTAAATTAAACTTATTAATGTTTACCTTGGACACGTGGTAGAGTTGTTTGGCTTGTTCAGTGTTTCCGCTCTGTTTGGCCTTTATGGCTGCCAGCTTGTACTCTCTCTGTCTGCTCAACACACTGGCCTTTAGCTCTAAAACCCAAATGAACAGCATTAAGGGGACAGCAGAGGCTTTTAGAAAATTTATATTGTGTGTGTGTATTTGTATGTCAGTGAGTGCATGTGCATGTACCAGAGTGCTGTGCGTTGGGCTGTGCGGGTGTGAGTGGTGATATGGCTGGCGTTTCTGGAGTCAGAGCCGTGACTCTCTGTGCTGGAGGCTGGAGAAGCTGAGGTTTAGGTGGAGCTGCGGGTCTGCTGTCCTGCAATGGCTTCTCATTGGCTGTCTGCGGTAGAGCAGGTGCTTCCTGCTCTCTGATTGGCTCGGCTGGAGTAGCAGGGGTGGATTTTCCACCAGTGGCCACAGGAGGAGGAATCTCCTCTTCATTGATTGGCTTCCCCTTTTTAACTGAGGCCAGCATAGACTGAAGAGTCTGAAAAAAAAACAGTCAA
Source organism: Danio rerio (assembly GCF_052040795.2). Lineage (NCBI taxonomy): Eukaryota > Metazoa > Chordata > Actinopteri > Cypriniformes > Danionidae > Danio > Danio rerio. Next base: position 57,947,790 of record NC_141021.1, read on the forward strand.
AACATGTAAACAAACAACTCTGAAATCCCCAAAACGTGATGGATAATGTTAAGTGAGAAAGTCTGTAATAATATATAATGATAACTGTAGGTGTGCATATTTAGATTCTTGGTTCTGACGCGTTTGTTCCTTGAACGGGTCGATAAAAAAATGAAATGTCCATACCTTTGCGAATAATGTTGGATTTCCAATTAATTTATTGTCCATTTTGTCAAAAATAAAAAGGTAAACAAAAATAAACAAACATATTCTCACATCCATAACATAAAAGTTAGTTTGACCCTTTTCTACGCCCGTCTACTCATCTTTAGTGGAGCATTAACACATTAAACACCATCTAGTGGTGATATGTCAGACTATAATTGGCATTATTTTCATTACTGGCCTAAAAGTGTTTTTAGAGTTAATCTTTGAAGCAAAAAAAAAAAAAAAAAAAAAAGAAATTAACAAATAAAGTAAATCCTATTTGTTTGTTAAATATGTTTTTAATATAATTTTTATTTCAATATTTCACATCATATATAAACAGTTGAAGTCAGAATTATTAGCCCCCCTGTTTATTTTTGAACTAGGCAGATTAAGGTAATTAGACAAGTTATTGTATAATGATGGTTTGCTCTGTAGACAATCGAGAAAAAAATTTAGCTAAAAGGGGCTAATAATTTTGTCCTTAAAATGGTGTTTAAAAAATTAAAAACTGCTTTTATTCTAGCCGAAATGAAACAAATAAGACTTTCTCCAGAAGAAAAAATATTATCAGACATACTGTGAAAATTTCCCTGCTCTGTAAAACATCACTTGGGAAATATTTAAAAAAGAAAAAAAAATCTAATAATTCTGACTTCAACTCTCTCTCTCTCTCTCTCTCTCTCTCTCTCTATATATATGTATATATGTATATATATATATATATATATATATATATATATATATATATATATATATATATATATATATATATAGTTTTTATATATATAGTTTTTATATTAGCATTAGTCATCCAAACATTCTCACCTTCAGTCCTCGGTCGTATCGCCGCACCTTACTACTTTCTCCGGCAGCTTTAGCGTTGTCTATGGCCGTCTGGTACATGTCCAAGCGCTCCTGCAGGCGAGACTCCAGACTGCCTGATGCATTCTGGGATACGGGCTGTGGCGCTACGTTTGAGCGTTGAGGAGGCACTGGGGACGGAGGAGGTTTTCTGACCACTTCCTCCTCATCATCTTCCAACACTTCATTTAACTCCGCCTTAAACACAGCAAATATATTTAAAGGGGACCTATCATGCTCCTTTTTACATGATGTAAATCAAGTCTCTGATGTCACTAGAGTGTGTGTGTGTGTGTGTGTGAAGCTTCAGTTCAAAATAGCACACAAATAATATTTATAACTCTTTGAAACTGATCCTTTTAGGCTTTGATCCTAATTATGGTGTTTTAATGACTGTCGCTTTAAATTGAAATGAGATTGTGCTCTTTTCAAAAGAGGGCGGAGCTACAAATGCCTGCGTGTCAGCATAGTGGTGAATTCAAAAACTATAATGAGGGAGAGATGATCACTAGTGGGCGGGGCTTTTCTCACTCTGATGACACAGACTAAGGGAGAATGTCAATTAAAGTCAATTATTAGCCCCTGCTGTGCAATGCAAATACTTTTTTGAGTATTTCTGTAATCATAAGAGCAACTGTTTTGATTTTAATGCACTTAATTAGTTCCGTTATTATATTAATTTGAGTAATATTATTGACTAATATGCAAATGTTCTGTGATGTATGTAGAATACAGTTTGTAAAGTAATATTTTTTGTCTTTTAGTAGATTTGCTTAGCGGATCTAATTAGATTTACATTGTAAATCTGTTAATAATCTCATTTACATTGTAAAAATAAGTTATTATTTTTTAATTAATGTTTTAAGTTATTAGTCACTATACTGCCAAAATCATTCTGCATAAATCTGCAAATTTATTATTATTTGTTTTTAAACAAAATTCTGCACAGAAATAGCAGCAAATGCATGCAGAATTTGTCTGTTATATCTAATGTAACAGAAGACATGAAGTGTTTTTGTCTCACCAGGAGATCAGCATCGTTCTCCAAATCTCCATCCTCGTCTCCGTCCTCGTCCAGATCTTTCATGCAGAGAGCTGCCATTCGCTCGATGTCCTCCATCGCCACTGGGGCTAAAAATAAGCAATTAAATAGGAAAAAAG
>NC_141021.1:57952500-58012500 GCF_052040795.2 Danio rerio
TTTGAACAAGACAATCTAGAGCGCACATTTAGCTGATTTTGCAGCAAAATAGTTTGAAGCAACGCTTAACTAACCCTATAATAAAATCAAACTCACTTACAATATAAATGATGACGTGAACAACTCATTTAAGTCAAAGTGGCAGCTAGCAAGGAGGCTAGTTTTTACATCAGACTGTCCTTACTAGTAATTTGAACGAGATACCTGAATCATATGTCCCACAGAGGGCGGGTTACGGTGCAGATAACGGTTCCGTGAGGAAGAATAAGCTGCCTGTTATTAAGTTTTTGCATACGAGAGTCATAAAAACAGAGGTAAACAGAGATCTGCACTGCTGTCAATGAAGATTCAGCACTTCCTGCTTTTCGCCAGGTTTCTCATAGCAACGGGAGCCTCGCGCTTTACGGCACACAGGAACGCCCAACGGCTCCGGTACTTGTAGTTCAACCGACAGTCTGTCGATGTACTGGATTCTTAAGCATTTTTTTACGGTTTGTAGTGTAATTTCTCGTTATGTCTGAGAAAATGTGGTGAAAACTATATTTCTTTAATGTGGTAGCTTTCGCGCTCAAATTTGGTTAGGTATTTTAATCATGTCAGCTTGATTATTCCTCATTAATTAGCGTTTAAAACTGTTTATTTGCTTTATTCACGTTGATAATGGATTATAAGAAAATATTTAACTAAACTGACTTAAAGGAGATCGAAAGTAATACATAAATCAAACATGAAATCAGTTTTGCTAATACTTTTTTTACTCACCTAGCTGAATCTGGACTGAAACGAGAAAATGCCCAAAAGAAAATCAAAGACTACAGGTAACGTTAACTTACATTCACAAGAACATACTGTTATTATCTTTCATTCACCCAACTTTAATTCATCTTAATTGGAGATATGATAATAACTATTTAATGTTCAAGTAAAGACACACAATGATGTACATAATTGGGTTTAAACAGTGCTCAAAGCACCCAAGAGGACACAAACCAGAGCAAAGCAACAGAAAAGTGCTGAGGAAACAAATCTGCAGTCTGTTGAAGAAAATCAGGTGATCACATGCACTGACATCAATATCGGGCGGTTCTAGACTAGAGTAACTGGGTGGGCTGGGCAGGGACCACTTGTACTTTTAGGGAGCACACTTCAACATACATCACAAACTACCTAAACAACTGTTCTAAGTTTTTTTTTTTTCATGCATCACTCTGCAGTCTTTATAAACAAGCAAATTAAATAACTTAGACTCAAAATAATCTTCCATGTTAATTTATTTGACAAGTAACTTTATATTGTAGGATAACATTTTTGACATTCAAGTACATCAAGGCACATTTTTGCACCTGTAAACTTTAACAGATACATTTCAAGTGATTTTTTTGCCGTCCCGTTAATTTGAAATAATGTTTCCCAAGTGATCTTTAACATACAAGGAAATTTTCACAGTATTTCCTGTAAAACAAAAATAATTCTTCTGTCCTAACAAGTCTTATTACTTAGTTTGTTTGGAATAAAATAAGTTTTTAATGTTTTAAAAAACAATTTTAAGGTCAGTAGCCTAGTAATTATTAGCCATAAGAGATATTTACTGTGCTAAACTGAACTTAAACACTGAAAACTGAACTACACTGTTTCAATTTACAATGATCTTCTACAGCACAGGTGTCAAACTCTGTTCCAAAAGGGCCGCAGATCTGCACAGTTTAGTTCCAACCCTAATTAAACACACCTGATCAAACTAATTGAGTCCTTCAGGCTTGTTTGAAACCCACAGGTAAGTGGGTTGGAACTAAACTGTGCAGGGCTTCGACCCTCCAGGAATTGAGTTTGACACCCCTGTTCTACAGTATGTGAAGCAGCTTTGACGATCTACATTGTAAAAGCGCTATACAAATAAAGGTGAATTGAATAGAATATTTTTTTTATTTTCTACACAACAAATCAGTTATACAATAATTTGACTAATTATTCTAACCTTCCTAATTAACACTTTAATCTCAATACAACTAGTAAAAAAAAACTAGTAAAATATTATGCACCATAGTGTCACCATGGGGAAGATAAAAAAGTAGTTTTTAGAAGTTAATTAAACTATTGTGTTTAAAAAAGTGTTGTAAGAAATCATGTGTTGAAGACTCGTGCTTTATATCATGACTGAAAACAAATATGAATAAAGGCAAAACTAAACAGGTTGAATATTACGTTTACGTGACTAAACAACTACATTTTATCAATGTGTTACATCTGTTCTCTGGTACTTACCAACTGTTTGTAAATTCAAGACTGCAATTCCTAACGTAAAACTATGTACATTTAATTTCTGATTAATTATAGCCTCTGCATAGCCGATGACTTTCTATACTAAAAGTTTTAAAATCGCTTTTGAAAACAAAAGTCTAATATAATCAACAGTGGACATTTTGATTGACATTTAAATGTGTGTTTCCTTTTTTAATTCACTCATTCTTCTTCTTAATTTCCACATTTAGACGTCAAAATCAGAAAACAACTCCCACAATGCATCATGCTCAGACAAGCTGGATGAGCCTCAAGTTGAACATAGTGCATTACAAGTAATTCAGACAACAGAATTCCCCATTGATCCCGGCTGTTCCCTGGAAATAAAAACAAGCCGCGATGATAATGATGATGATGGAAATAACACAAATCCACCTGAGGTCTCTCATGAGAATGAACAAACTGCAGTGATCACAATGCAAACACCAGAACCCGAAAACAGCGACAAATACATCCTCTCCAAACCTATAAATGTGCAAACAGCCAATGTAGATCAGCGTAACACAGAGCTGGATGATGACGAGAGTGAAAACACAAACAATTCAAACCACGAGTCTCAGAAGATTCCAGACTTTCACTCTGAATTACTTCAATTATCATCAGACGAAACTGGGATTAAATTGCCACATGAGGATGTTATTGCATCCAAAATGGCGGAGCAATTGGGATCTTCAGATATCATAGCTCAGACCAAAGATGAAGGTTCTGCAGATCCTTTAGTAAAGAGGAAAAAAAGAAAGAGAATGGGGATGTGCAGGCTTGGAGAAAGAAAGAGGATGGTTAAGGAACCGATGACTAGTGGAGGACAGGAAGAAGAGACAAGAGAAGTTACAAATGAGGATGGTTTAAGTAAAGTTAACTCCAACAATTCTCTCAAAAATGAGACCAATACAGAGATGGAAATTGCAGAGATCTCCTCCCTAAATGCTTGCACTGTCGAAGATGTACAACCAGATGTTCAGCATGGAAATGAACTTCAGATATTGGTTGAAAGCATGTCTAGGGTGGAAGAAATTACACATAAAGTTGATCCAACAACCATGCATCATGCTGATTCTGATGCTCTTGAGCGAAACAAAGTTGAATGCATGGATCATGGTGTTCATGAAGGAAATATTAGAGTAGATCCACTGTTGTGCGCTGAAATGTGCAAGGAAATCACAGCTCAGATTGGTAGCATGGCAAATGTAGATCTTGAGGAGGAGTCTACCAACGTTTTGGATGAAGAAGCAGTTTTAAAAGAGGCTGAAGCTTCAGGATCTACTTCTGAGGTTGCTAATTATTTTGAACAACATGTTAGCGGTGAACCTTCCAGTCCCCATGGATGTGACAAGTATGCCTGTGTTAGTGAGCAGTGTGAGGAGTTCAATGATTTCATAGATAATAAGACTTTTATGAGTGATATAGGAGAGATGTGCGAGTCTTTGGACGATGCTCTGGTTTCTGCTACAGTATCTGCTGAGAGCAAAGCAAACTGTGAGGAAAGAAGCATGTGGAGTTTATCTTTGCCTGCAGCTCCACCTGGTGGTGAAGATAAAGATGTGCAAGTGAGTTTTTACAGAACACCTAAAGCAGGGGTGTCAAACTCTGGTAATGTTTCTGGAGGGCCACTGTCCTGCACTGTTTAGTGCCAACCCTGCTCCAACACACTTACCTGTAGATCTCAAACTAAATTAGTTGGATCAGGTGTGTTTGACTGTGCAGAGCGTCGGGCCTCCAGGAACTGAGTTTTGACACCTGTGACCTAAAGAAACAGTTTAGAGAACAATTAATATTCAGTTACCACATGCAAAACATGAAAATGTGATCATTTCTTCTCTCCCAAGTTTTTAAAAATTTTGAAAAACTTCATGAAATTCTTCTTTCTGCTTAAAACAAGCAAGGTATTTTAAAGAATCTGACTTGTAGTTCATTGATATTTCATCCTTTGTTGATTAATACTGGATTTAGGGACTTAAGGCAGAGTAAACAATGAACTTTCACAGTTTAAGGTCTTAAGAAATGGTGTAAACTTGACATTTAGACTTTTATACAGTGGCATAACAGACGGGCTCGTGATAATCCGCACACACATTTAACGCGACACCACTTCTTTAATGTAGTGTGTTCCCAAATATGACAGATCAAGCTTGCTTTCGACATTATTATGTTGTATTTGATGGTTTAGTCCCTTTATTAATCTGGGACCGCCACGGTTGAATAAACAACAATTTATCCATCAATTTTAAGCAGCCGATGCCCTTTCAGCTGCAACCCATCACTGGGACACATCCATGGCCGAAATATGCTTAGCCAAGCCCCTCCAACCATTAACTTGCTGTTAGTCAAATATAAGAGGTGGAGCTAACAAAAAAAACCTTCGCTAACTCAATATTCCAGATCAAACAGACTTTTAATGTATTTTTTAAATTAATTAATTAATTCATTTTCTTGTCGGCTTAGTCTCTTTATTAATCTGGGTCGCCACAGCGGAATGAACCGCCAACTTATCCAGCAAGTTTTTACGCAGCGGATGCCCTTCCAGCCTAAACCCATCTCTGGGAAACATCAATTAACACATACACACAAACACTCATACACTACAGACAATTTAGCCTACCCAATTCACCTGTACCACATGTCTTTGGACTGTGGGGGAAACCGGAGCACCCGGAGGAAACCCACATGAGCGCAGGGAGAACATGCTAACTCCACACAGAAACGCCAACTGAACTGAGGCTCGACCCAGCGACGTTCTTGCTGTGAGGCGACAGCACTACCTACTGCGCCACTGCCTCGCCCTTTTATTATAAATTCCACAAACATTAACTTATAATTTAACAATACAAAAAGCAGCATAAATAATAAAAGCAGGTCTGGGTTGGATGATTATTTGAGTCAACACTGGTGACTAAAACCAAGATGAATCTTCAGTCAGTTTCAGAGAGTGATGCTTATAGACCTGCTGAAGAAGAAGCTCCCTCCAGCCCTTTATCCATACAATCCCTGACTGACTCCCAGCTCAACAACATCCCCCTGAGGTGAGACGTTTCTCGTTGGCACAGAGCAATGCTTTTCTTGCTTAGAGTTTTTGTCTTGTTTTAGACCAAATATCTAAAAATCCTGAAATCAAGAAACATTTTCTAGACAAGCAAAACACATTGCCTTGTTTTCAGAAATCCTACTTCATAATTAAGTGAAAAACGCTTTAAGAAAAGCTTTTTTGCGGTGTATGAATGGTTTAATGGAAAAGTGGTCAGTTTAGGAATAGGGTTCATGCAACGTTTTACAATTCAAAGTCGCCATGAAATCAATATTTACTCCTCTTAGTTTTATATGTATAATTTATTATATTATATGTATCATTATTATTTTGTAAAAAATTATTTGCCCTGATGAACTTTTAGCAAATATTATAACTTTCCCCTCTCAAAACGATTTTCTTTACTTCCTGGTCATATATAATATCTTTAGGGCAGGGCTGTCAGTCTTTTAAGCTGGTATTTGAGCATGCTAAATTCTGTTTTACGGCGCTGTGAAAAGAGATTAAACAAGATGATCAGACATTTAAAAAAGCAAGCGATTGGGCCATATTTTAAATTTCTGTGCAGAGAGGTCATGTTTTGATCATCGATTGGTCTCACACCGTCAAGTAATGCAATTTTGCAGGTTCACCAAGCTTGAACTTTGCAATGCAGCGAACTGCGAAACTTGACGCACGAACTTGCGTTTCCGGTCTAACGTATTCTCGATCGTACAATGGAGGTCCATGAGGAGAAAATCCAGTGTGACTGCAGCTTAAGAGTGGAGCTATCAGTCCTTAAAGGCAGAGATATCTGTAATTTAGAGCAGAGCTGTCAGTCATCTTGGGAAGGGTTATTAGTTTTTTAGGGTGGAGCTATCAGTAGTTTAGGTGGTTATCAGTTATTTAAGGCAGTGGTTCTCAAAGTGGGGGTCGGGACCCCCCGAGGGGTCGTGGGACAATGAAGGGGGGTCGCCTGGTGATTTCCAAAAATCTATTTATTTTTATTAAACCATAAGAATTACCATATTTCATCCATAACCTACTGAAAAGAAAAAAAATAGTCATTTATAGTCACTACATACTACTGTATATAGTTACTATAGTAGCTTATAGTTACTAGTTCTATTGGATTGCGATCGCTGGGGTAATTACATTACTTTAAAGACACAGCAATAGCTTCAGATGCAGCAGATTGATGACCAGGTTAAGTTTTCTGGCTCATTTACAGCCCTAACATACATAAAAAAAACATCTACGAAGAATGGACTTTGGTCTATTGGTGTGTGTGCGCCATTGCATGCAAAGTTTCTGTATTTATAACCACCTCAGAGGATATTGGGGGTCGCGAGCCACTGGCATTGTTATTTCAGGGGTCGCGGGCTGAAAAGTTTGGGAACCCCTGATTTAAGGCAGGGCTATTAGTTATTAGGGGCAGAACTGTCCGTCATTTAGGGAGTGGTTATTAGTCCTTGAGGGCGGAGCTAACAGTAATTTAGGGCGGAGCTATTAGTAATTATTAGCAGAGCTGTAAGTCATTTAGGGAGGGATTAATAGTCATTTAGGGCGGAGCTATTAGTTATTTAGGGCGGAGCTATTAGTAATTATTGGCAGAGCTGTCAGACATTAAGGGAGGTGTTATTAATCCTGTTATCAGTAATATAAGTGGTTATGACTTATTTAGGATGGAGCTATCAGTTGATGTCTTATTTCTGCCCTGAATGCATCCATTCATCAATCTTCCTTCATACAGCTTGTAGACCATTAAGGTCCCATGATCAGTTTCTTTTATCAATCCCTCGGTCTCGCTGCAAATCAAAAGGTGATCAAGCTTTCTGTGTTGCGGCCCCAAGGCTATGGAACAGTCTCCCGTTGAACATTAGGATTTCTCCATCCTTGGATATTTTTAAATTCAACTTGAAGACGTATTTTTACTCTCTTGCCTTTGAGTGACTCATACATGTAATTTCTATACTGTGTTTTAGTATAACACATATTTCCTTTTCTTACATTTTCAATACAAGTTTTATTTTTTTATGTTCTTAAATATTTTATCTCATTGTAAAGCACTTTGAATCAACTGCGGTTGTATAAAATTGTGCTCTATAAATCAAGTTTGTCTTGCCATTTTGTTAGCAACACCTGTCTTTCAACAATCTAATCAACGCCTATAGACCAAAATCATGCACCTTCCTACTTTTTTTCTTATTTCCGGACTGTTTCAAGTGGATGTACATCACAATAGCGAACAAAAAGGACAATCAGAACTTGTTTTATGATGACTTTATAACCATTAAAGTGACAGTTCACCCAAAAATACAAATTCTCCCATCATTTACTCACCCTCCACGTGTTCTAAACCGTAAAAGTTGTTTACTCTTCTGTTGCACAAGAAAAATATGTATAAAGTTTTGATAATTGTTGAATAGCAGCAGCCATTGACTTCCATAATTTATTTTTATATACTATAGATGTCAATGGCTGCTAGTCTGCAACATTCTTCACAATATCTTATTTTGTGTCCATCAGAAGACAATTTTAAGGATTCTTTAGGTGAACAAATCATTCATTATTATTGAACAAGGTGTTTTTTGTCTATTTTCATTGTTTATTGTGTTCAGTTTGGAGGATTTCCCCACCTCTGAAGCCTCTGGTGGTCTGGAAGACGCCTCAGAGCTGATGTCCCGTCTAATAAGAGACCTCTCCGCTCTAAAGTAAGTAAATATAGTTCATCCAACAAGAAAATTTCTGTATTTACTCACACTCAGGTGGTTCCGAAGCTTTAGAAGTTTATTTCTAACACAAAATATATTTTGAAGAATGTTAAAAACAACCTTTGACATCCAAAATAGGAACAACTGATACTATTGAAGTCAATGGTTACCAGTTTCTAACATTTTTCTAAATACATTGTGTGTTCAACAGAAATAACTTCTAGTTTGGAACAAAATAGTACGAGTAAATGACAAAATTGTCATTTTTCTTCTTTAAAAGTATGACTAAAAATGGTAATTTATATTAAAACATGTACATTTGTTTTAGGTTAAGTCACTCTTCATCATAAATCCATCATAACTGATGTTTCTCTTCATCTTGCAGTCAGATAGTGATGGATGCACAGAGGAGAATTGGATTTGTGCACAGAGGCAGAATACCACCAAGACCACCGCGCCGCAGCTATTACGGCCCGCCATACTCTGGCAAATAACCTTCAGTATCTTAACATGTTCTGCTAGCTACAGATTCGACTTTACAGAATAAAACTTCAACTAGATGTTTTTATAAACCAAATACTGGATAGTTTGAGTGATTTATCTGTAGTAGGTGTTAGCAATCTTGTTCATAGCTGATCAGTTATACTTTTGCTATTTGTTCACGGTTTTATTAAAGTAGTTTTTCCCCCATGTGAGGTTCAAGTAAAGTAAACATCATTACGCTGTCTATCAGAGTGTGTGACCCCTAAACTGTAGGGTCATTACCTTAGCAACCAGTCTTGAGAGTTGTTTCAGCTAGACGTAAATCCGTCCAAATTCCTGTTCAGGATAACACACTAATAAATGACCCTCTTGTTGTTGTTCATGTTTGATTCTGTAACTAAACACCAGATTCACCCATGAAATTAACACACACAATTTAAAGTCTAGAGAAAATGTTTATATTTTCCTCACATTTTTCACTCCATCACAAGTCAAAAATCACACACTGACATAAAATGATGAAAGTAGTACATGAATTTTAGCAAGCGACATGAAAATATGGCGATTATGTTTGTCAAACTGAATTTAAATGCAATGGAGAAAACTTTTTTTAAAGGTTACTTATACAAAACAAGCCGTTTTCAATAATAAAATCACTAAAATCTAAATATTAACATTGAATTTTTTGTTTAAATACAACACCATAAAATCTGACATTTAAAAGGAGGACTAAACACACATTGTATTTACCAAATAAGCATGAAAGGGTTTGTTTTTGAGTGCGGTTGCGCCTGTAGCGAGCCTGCTGGCTTGTGTACAAGTTTGTTACCAAGTGAAAACACAACACCAGTGCACACAAAATAAAACACAGCAAACACACACATATACACACACACAAAAAGTGCAAAATCAAACAGTGAACGCACACATGCATGCAAACTCGCAATCCGCCGCGTATCAACCAAACAAACAATTAAAGAGTTAAAACTTAAACATTAAAACCTGCGGTAAAAAGTGTTTCTTCAAATCTCCCGGAGCATCAATGTCCGCTTCACCATGTTGATTTGGCGTACACCGAGCAGTAGTTCTTGTCCACCATCGGGCAGAATCTCTTGGTGTGCGCTTTGGCCCCGGTGGCCCCACACAGGGGACACTTGTACTGGCGGAGATACGGGCACATCACGTCTCCATCGCGGTTTTTTAAGTAGTGAGAGGTGTACACGGCCTCAGTCTCGCCGTTGTGTTTGCAGAAGCTGCAGAACTTTCTCTCTGCTGGGCTGCTCTTGGGTTTACCGCCCCCCGGGCTCGTGTTCTGCTCCGGTGAGTCGCGCGACCGAATCGGGCCGCTTGGAGACTCCAGCAGCGCGGCAGCCTGTTCGTCTGAATCCGCGTCAGATTGCATTTCTTGCCGCTTCATGCCTCTGATCATGTCCGCCAAACCCATGTAGTCCTTCCAAGGCTGAAAGTCCTGGTTTCTAGTCTCCATAGATCCATGAGCAGAAAGGATGAATTGGAGAAGAGAAAAAGCCATGCTGCTCTCCGAGCGCGCGATCAAAACAACTAGCACGCGCCGAGCACGCGTTCCTTTTAAAGATCACGTGCACGAGCCTGATTAATTAAAACTCGCGAAACTTGAAATGAGGGGAAATTGTTGAGTGAGTTTCATTTTCAAAATGTCGTTTTAAACCCTGCTCTCAAGGTCACGAGAAATGCCATGTCCAAATTCTAGTATTTAAGTAGTTAATTAGTTACTTGTAGTCTTTAAATTAAGTACATTTTAAGTAATTTAATTTAAAGTTGTAGCTGGAAACAGATTCTCTCAGGTTATACATGCAATTATCTGACGACTGATTATCTTTAGATTACTGTTCATCTAATTTGCTAATCACGTGTGTGTTGTGTTGTATTATAAGGACATGTAAACACAAAATGAAAGAAAAACATTATAGGTTCATTTGTTATATACAGCATTAAAGGGATAGTTTGGCTAAAAATGAAACTTTACTCACTATTTAATCCCCCTCAAGTGTTTTGAACTCAAGTTTCTTTAGTTAAACACAAAATAAGATACTTTGAAGAATGCCAAAAACCGGTATTCAGGGCAGGCGCGTCCATAGAGGCAACCTAGTGCAGAATAGTGAGGGTGGCATCCGTGTCCCATAGCGTCACTTTCGTTTTCGTTTAGTTTTGAGAATTAAACTATATCTTTATCCCTTTAAGATTGAGAATTGAACTATTCATTCTAACAAATGATGGGTTGTTTTAGCCCATGTTGGTTGTCATTTAAATTGTCGTTTAAATTTATTTAGGAAAGTTAAAGTTTCTAATTATTTTCATTATTAATATTTTTAATAATGCTATTGGTGTTTAAGTTTTTTTTTAAATCCTGGGTTGATTTGACCCAAACACTGCATCAAATATGGACAAACCCAACATTGGGCTACAGCAACACAGGATTTTAGAGTGTAATCTGATTATATAATCTAGATTACAATATTGCTAATGATAATAATCAGAAACTTTAATTTAAGATAGAAAATTTGAATAAAGGCATTTCAATAAAAATGTTTCAGCCCTCCTGGAATATCAGTTTATCATTTCAGTTAAAAATATTCATCATGAGTCTTTATGTGAAAGGAATTATAAAGCAAAATACTGTATTAAACTGGATTATAATGGAATTAAACATTTTTAACAATAGATAAATAAAAAATCAGCATAAAAAAATTAGAAAATACTGAACCTCTGAATCAATGCACAGATAAAAAAATATCTTTAAAAAATTCTGGGTTGTTTTAACCCAACACTGGGTCAAATACAAAACCCCCAACAAGTGAGTAAAAATGTCATTTAAAAAAAAAAAAAAAAAAAAAATTAGATATAGATATATATATATATATGACCCAAAGCTAAATTAAATCAACCCGGTATTTTTGTGTACAGTAAACAGATTATTCAAATGAAATTACCATAAATTACTATTTTAGGTTTCCTGCTCGCTATGCATGTAATGGTTTGTAAAATGCTCTAGTAACTTCTTCTAGCCCTACAGCTTGCCAAAAAACATATGAATGCAGTTATTGTGTGCATTTGTGGGTGTTGATGATTAATAAGAGAAGGCGATACAAACACAATACATTAATGCATTTCTTTATTTAATTGATTCAAAATGTGTCCTGTAGAAAAGTATTTCCAGCTCTGCGTTACGCTAAAAGGGCCAAGTGTGGTGCTCCTCAGGTGACCCGAGCATCTGCTGAGACCTGACACACGAATAATCACACTTACTACAACTGTGCTTTACAATTAAAGAGACAGTTCACCCAAAAATGACAATTGTCATCCTCCACTTGCTTCAAACCTGTTTGAGTTTCTTTCTTCTGTTCTGCCATTGACTTCCATAACATTTCTTGTTTCTACTATGGATGTCAATGGCAGCTATTTTCTAATATTCTTCAAAATGTGTTGTTTAGTGTTCAACATAAGAAAAAATATTGAAGTAGATCTTTTATGCCCCTTTTTACAAATGTATAAGTCTCTGATGTGCCTACAGTGTTTATGTGAGGTTTCAGCTTAAACTATCCCACACGTAATGTTTTATAACTCTCTGAAACTGACCCTTTTAGGCTTTGATTCTAATTGTGGTGACTGTCACTTTAAATTCATATGAGATTGTGCTCTTCTCAAAAAAGGGCGGAGCTACAAATGCCTGTGTGTCAGCATAGTGGCAGATTTAAAAACAAGACAAACATCTGATGCTTATGAGGGAGAGATGGTCACTAGTGGGCGGGGCTTTCCCCCTCTGATGACACGTACAAAGGCAGAATGTCAATCAAAGTGATTCTACAGACTGTTTTCATCAAGTCTGATTATAAGCAATAATATTAATGCAGTTTTACCATTAGAAGCTGGTTATATTCACACTGATGCCACACAACTGTTTAAACCCCTTATAAAAGTGATTTTTGGTCCCCTTTGAAATTTTAGAAGCACTCCGGTGTGAGTAAATGAGGAGATAATGTTCATTTTTGGGCGAACTATCTCTTTAAATATGCATGATTAGATATAATAGATATCTGACCTATAATAGGGCAGTTTGAGAACAGAGTACAGCTCTGGAGTATTGGGGGTCATGACCAGGTTCTGACAGGACCCCGGTGTGACCTCTGACCCCTCAGATGATGGAGTGACACACAGAGACATGGAGAGCTGATCTGGAGCTGCAACACCTGCGCACACTCACATGGTCATTATACTGTGGTACTGTGATGTCAATGCTTTGGTCATGAGGTGTGTGTGCGCATACGTTGGTCGCTGAGCGCTGTGCTCTCTCTCCGGTTCCACTGTGTGTTTTTCTTGACTGGAGAGAAATTGAGGAAGTCCGACTTCAAGCGCAAGGCTTTCTGCTGCTCAAACTCATTTTTCTGAAACACACACACGCGCACACACACAGAATTACTGTGGGAACATTTATGATTATGAAGCATTAAAGTACTTAGTTGTAAAATGTAATTGCGATTACTATTATTACTGATACTGTGATTTTACTATGGAAAACTGTGATGAGATATGTAAATATTTGAAATAAAATTATTTAAAAAAATAATAATAATAGTAATCAGAATAATTGATGATAAAATACATTCATGTAAATTGTATATTAATTGAATTTTAATATTTATAATAATAATCAGAATAATTGATGATAAAATACATTCATATAAATTGTATATTAATTGAATTTTAATATTTATAATAATATAATAATCAGAATAATTGATGATAATACATTGATATAAATTGTATAATAATTTAATTTTAATATTTATAATAATAATAATCAGAATAATTGATGATAAAATACATTGATATAAATTGTATAATTTAATTTTAATATTTATAATAATAATAATCAGAATAATTGATGATAAAATACATTCATATAAATTGTATATTAATTGAATTTTAATATAATAATAATAATCAGAATAACTGATGATAAAATACATTCATATAAATTGTATAATAATTTAATTTTAATATTTATAATAATAATAATCAGAATAATTGATGATAAAATACATTCATATAAATTGTATATTAATTGAATTTTAATATTTATAATAATAATAATAATCAGAATAATTGATGATAAAATACATTCATATAAATTGTATAATAATTTAATTTTAATATTTATAATAATAATAATCAGAATAATTGATGATAAAATACATTGATATAAATTGTATAATTTAATTTTAATATTTATAATAATAATAATCAGAATAATTGATGATAAAATACATTCATATAAATTGTATATTAATTGAATTTTAATATTTATAATAATAATAATAATAATAATCAGAATAATTGATGATAAAATACATTCATATAAATTGTATAATAATTTAATTTTAATATTTATAATAATAATAATCAGAATAATTGATGATAAAATACATTCATATAAATTGTATATTAATTGAATTTTAATATTTATAATAATAATAATAATAATCAGAATAATTGATGATAAAATACATTCATATAAATTGTATAATAATTTAATTTTAATATTTATAATAATAATAATCAGAATAATTGATGATAAAATACATTCATATAAATTGTATAATAATTTAATTTAAATATTTGAAGTAATTTTACTTTATTTATTAGATTGCTTTAAATGGAACTTAATAACTTTTAGTGATGTTATTTCCTAACAAATAGCAGTATAATCAGATAAAATGTTTTGGAGCTTGACATATAATATACACCAAAAATATACACCATATATCAATTATAAAAATGTCCATGACTTAATATTTTAGTTATTCTTATGTCGTTTTCAGGTCTAGAAATAACACTTGCATATTTTCCTTGTATATACAAACTATTTAATATGTTTCAGGAGCACGCAACACTCATGTTAGTTCTATAAAAGTTAGTTGTTAAAGGGCACCTATGATGAAAATCATCTTTGTCGGCTGTTTGGACAGGACTGAGTGTAGGTATAGTGTCCACAGTCATAGAAACACAATAAGTCTCTTTAAAATTCCCTAAAATAGGATCCAAATTGCTAGCATTTTGAGGCCGACCGCAACGTGACGTATGAGTGCAGTTTCCCCGCCCACTGAATTAATTGACAGCCACGTATTACCACATGTCTTTGTAGTAATGCGTACGATCATATTAACAAAGATAGGAATGTGCGGGATTAACATATCTGTCCAGATCTCTGTGATCATCAGTCATCATCGAATGTGATCAAGAATGAGTTTAAAACGTCTTTAAATCAGTGCATGTTTGTAATGAATTAGTCTTCTCAGCTGCATGTCAGCACAATTACAAAAGACGCTTCAATCCCGGTTTGTTGACGTTAAAAAAGGTTTATTTTGTGCTTCAACATAATGCATATCCATACAGCAGTGCATATTAACCTGTATCCTGTCACATTGGCTGTGTAAAAATAGTGCAAGTCAAACGCGTGTGCTGTGTGTTAAGTTTATAATGACATCGTTTGTGACTCATCCACTCATTAACTCCACAACAAATACATCAAATAATCATTGGGAAAGTTCTTACTTTAGTATTTCTCACAAACATTATGTGAAATCTGCTTTCTTCATGTCTGTCACTGTGCTGTTTATCTGTTTATCATGCACAGGCCACAGAAACAGCTATATTGTGTTTAAAGCAGATAATCACAATCTTTTAAAGGTGTAACAAATAATCTGAGGGGTGTTTTAAGCTGAAACTTTACAGACACATTCTGGAGACACAAAATACTTATCTTACAGCTTGAAAACGGTAAAATAGATGCCCTTTAAAGGGTCAAATCTTCATTTTTGGTTGCTTTAGGGTTTATTTTTATCATTTGTCATTTAAAGTCATTTTTGTTCTCTTGTAAGTAAACTGGTGTCTCCTAGAGCAGTGTTTCCCAACTCTGTTCCTGAAGGCACACCAACAGTACATGTTTTGGATGTCTCCCCTATCTAAGCTATTAACTTCAGGTTTTGGAGTTTCTTCTAATGTTCTAGGGAGAAGTAAACAAAAGTGTACAGTTGGTGTGACTTCAGGAGCAGGTTTGGGAAACACAGCCCTAGGCTTCGAGAGTTAAACATTGCAGTTGCTTCATTAAAGATAGAAAAACATGCACATGCATAAATTACCTCACGGCCCAATCGGATGGCAGCCTCAGTGAAGGCCTGCCTCTCCCGCTGGAAGCTCCGCCTCTGCCTCTTAAGCTCCTCCCAGTGGTCCTGAAGCCGCTCCCACTCCTCAAGATAGTAGCAGTCCATCAGCACAGCGGGGAGGGGAGGATTTACACTGTCCTGAGAGAAAACACCTCAGTTACTGTGGTAAATAACATCACGCATGACAGTTTGTCTTGTATGTCTGACCTGTAGTAACTGCTGCTGCGCTCGGATCAGCTGTCGGCTCTGCTCCAGCTCTTCCTCCAGATGAACCAGCAGCTTCTCCTGGTCTGTTTCTGGAGCAATGGGACCTGAACACAGTTAATGACAACATTATTAGCCATCCTGTGACTTTTAGTGATGTTTAATGGAGTGGCGCGGTGGCGCAGTGGGTAGCGCTGTGGCCTCACAGCAAGAAGGTTGCAGGGCCTCGGCTGGGCTAGTTGGCATTTCTGAGTGGAGTTTGCATGTTCTCCCCATGTTGGTGCGGATTTCCTCCGGGTGCTCCGGTTTCCCCCATAGTCTAAAGCAGGGGTGGTCAACCCTGTTCCTGGAGATCTACCTTCCTTCAGATTTCAGTTGCTACCCATATCAAACACACCTGCCTGTAATTATCACGTGGTGTTCAGGTCCTAATTAATTGTTTCAGGTGTGTTTGATATGGGTAGCAACTGAAATCTGCAGGAAGGTGGGTCTCCAGGAACAGGGTTGGCCACCTCTGGTCTAAACACCTGCGCTATTGGTGAACAGAATAAACTAAATTGGCCGTAGTGCATCTGTGTGAATGGTGTGTATGGGTGTTTTCCCAGGTGTTTCACAGCTGTAAGTGTATCTGCTGCACGAAACATATACTGGATAAGTCGGCGGTTCATTCCACTGTGGCAACCCCAGATATATAAAGGGGGTACGCCGATTGGAAATGAAAGTTTAATAGAGAGATATAATGGTGAAATTTATTAAACATAATAGTTTTAATTACTAATTTCTAATTAATTAGTCTTTGACATGATGACAAAACTAAATAATTTACTAGATATTTTGCAAGATACTAAAATTCACTTTAGGCCAGTGTTTCTCAACCACATTCCTGGAGGCCTGCAAACTGCAAACAAGTGAAATTTGCCTCGTTCACATCTTTTGCATTTGGTGTGAACCCAGCCGTGTTGCCCAGACATAAGAGAAAACAGTGTGCATGCCGACATCATAAGGTGAAACTCAAATCAAATCACTTTTATTGTCACATCATCAGCAGCTCGCAAAGTTTGTTGTCCAGTGACTGAACGTTAGCCAGCAGAATGGTGGGGAGCTGAGGTCGAAATCCACGTCGTCTCAGTCTAATGAGGACGCCGGCTCTCTTTCCTCTTTTCCGGCTGCAATTCCTTCGTCGCTTCAGTTGTGTGACCCAGACATAGAGCTCTGTTGCTGTGTTTGTAAACAGAGCGTCGTTAAAGAACTCAAAGTCTGGTCGATGTGCAAAGAGGGAGCCAATTTCCTGAAGTGTGTGTCTGTCGTAGGTAATAAGAGCGTGTACATCCAGCATGAAAAACGACAAAAATACAAATAAACACACAAAACGCAACAAAGATTGCTGGAGCTCGCAATACAGCAGCCATGCTCGGCGCCATCTTGATATTGATATCAAGGTTGTAGTGTAGCTAATATGCATGGAAAAATAGTGTGATTTTGAAAATACTTGTGTTTGGGTATTCAGGCCCTTAAAGTGTGATTTAAATCCTTAACTAGGTTAATAAGGGAAACTTGGCAAGTTAGGTTAATTAAGCAAGTCATTGGACAACTGTGATTGTTCTGTCCAATGCATTACCATTTCTTTAGGGGGCTAATAGTATTGACCACATTTTTTAAATGTTTTAGTTATTCCAGCTAAACGAAAGAATAATTTCTCTAGAAAAAAAATATAAATGGGAAATACTGTGAAAAATGTCCTAGCTTTGTTAGCTGAAAAACATTTGAAAACTAATTAACATTTTAAATGAGGGCTTATAATTTAGACCCCAACTCTATTTTTATGAATTAATTAAAGTCTCTAAAGCCTTATTTAAGCTGTCAGTTAAAGAGTAAACAGGTTATACTCTGTGCCATGAGCTCCCGCAGTGTTTTCTGAACTTGCATCCACTCCTGGACCACGCCTCCCGTCACATGATCACCCAGACTCTGCTCTGATTGGACCAGCACATTATCTTCAGTTTCCTCCACACCTGTGTCGCTGGAGTCTTGAATTGCCTAATTAAACAGAATGAAATAGATGATACATCCACTTAATGTTTTTGCACACTCAAAAATGCAACAGTGAAGCCTAGACTTTTTCAGGGTAACAATATGTAATTTTTTTCATTGAAAAATCAAATAAAAAAAAAACTTTATAACACTAATATATTTTGCTGATTTCTGTACGTACATTATCCCAAATGTTTGTAAGATGTTTGTTTAAATGCAGAGAAATATGCAGTGTGTGTGTGTGTGTGTGTGTGTGTGTGTGTGTGTGGTGTTAACGCTAATGGTGTCACAAATTCTCAATTTCTGGTTTGGTTTTCTAGATTATGGAGACAACAGTGAGGCTTTAATATGTTTAATAAATGTGTTCTATTAGACACCATTATAACAGAACTCTCAATAATTCTAAAAAGCTCTAATAAAAATCCTAATAAAAGCTGTGCTGCTTGTGCGTTTCTCGTTTCACTTCACATCCTCCAGCCTTACTCCGCTTCATACTATGATAATAATACTTTACTCATCATCAACATGATTTCTAAAATCGTCCCGTAGGATAATGAAGACTACAACTACCATTATTCCACACTTATAAGCAAAATATACCTTTGTTTGTTGTGAATACAGGCCCTCTAGTGGCCAAAAGTACATACTGTGCCTTTACTTACTCCATATTTAAATTCCGCATACAATGATTTCGTATTAAACACAGTGAAAGTGCAGTTGTCTTCCTCACCTGTGCCATGTTGTTTCTGAGCATGTGCAGTAGCGTCGTAAGGCCGTGTCTTAGTTTCATGGCTTCTCTGAGCTCAGCTTCTCTTCGGTCTAACAGCAGACGCAATGCCTCTTCTATCCTGCAGGGGGAGACAAATCGCACACACAAATGCTTCTAGTCATCATTAATGCACATTATCGGAAATTAAATGCTTTTGATAGGCTTGAAAAGGGCATCAGGTCACTGCATGTACCTCCCATCAGCCTTTGCAGTCTTGCATCCAGCCTCTCTTCGTCCTGTCCACTTCGGCAACACGTTTAATATCTCTATAGCTTTGGATAGGAAATATCACTTTTGTTTTGCATTTATATGTAATACCCATATTTACACATTCAATATTTACCCAAAAGAATTTGTTGATGATGTCATATTGCACTACAGGAAGTTTGTGTATATTCTAACCTGGCATACCAGTCAACCCTCTGGCTTTTTTTCAGGATTCTTTCGTATTATAAAGTTATATCCCTCTATAATCCCATCAAGGTATTTACCCGTATTTGTCCCAAAAATAGGGGGGGGGGGGGGGGGTGGGGATTTGCGAACTGAAGAGCGCAGGGTTGGGGGGTGGGGGGGGTTCGTTGTATTGGATTGTTCGCACAAGCTGAAGAGTGAGGTCCCTTGTCTGTACAACCAAGACGGACGGCAATCCGAGGACTGTACCAAAAAGCTGAGGGGTGGGGGTTGTGTTGTTCCGAGAGTTTTACGGGAGACAGAACAAATCGGGAGAAGGGTCTGAAATACGGGAGACTCCTGGGAAAACGGGAGTGTTGGCAGGAATGTTTTTCTCTAAAGGGTGGCAATAAACATTAAAGAGCCAATCCTCCCTATACGCTACCCATATCGCCGAACCGCTAGGGGCCGCCCCTCACTCTTAAATGCGAGTCTGTTCTGTGTTTTCATTTTATGTAGGCATGAAAAAACTTTTAAATAAAAATAAAAATGGTGGGATTCCCTTTCATAACAGGTGCCGTCGCCTCTCCTATATGCATCCCTTAAATCAGCAATGTAGCGGTGCGTGACTGTCAGTTGACACACTCCAGTGATAGACACTGTGTCCCAAACAGATTCTGTACACGTGATATGAAGCAGAGCAAAAGATTCGGTTTTGGGTACGTGTTTGAACAGACATATACACATAATTAATAATTATAACGTTTAAAGATGTCGATCTTGGTGTTTTTTTTTTTTTCAAACACAACTAATAAACAAAAAATCCCAATAAATGATTGACTCATTTGTTGCTCTTTAATCAGTATGTGCAAGTTATTTAGTAAAGAAAAGATTAATAAGATTTGATAACGATTCTATCTTTATAATAGCTGTTAATGTTAATTAAAATTCCCTTATTTGCACATCCCAAAGTTGACAGGTATGTAACCTAGGAATAATAATAGTTGTATGGTTCCGTTTGTGAAATTATTTCCACTTAACATCTGAAAACACAAACATAGAAAGGCCAGCGGTGAATCTCACAGACGCCGCGGTGTTTTTGTCTGTCGGTGAGCTGCGGGAGTTTCTCTTTCATGCGGTTGGTTTGCTGCTCTCTGCGCTTCAGCTCCGCCCCCTGCTGGTTACAGCGAGACTGCAGACGTGCACACTACACACACACACAACAGCAGAGTAAGCATCACTCGAAAAATGTCTTTTTCTGCTAGTTTAAGCTATTTATTTAAACTATTTATTTAAAACGAGTTGAAATAACAATTCTTAACATAATTCACACAACTGTTTATCTTCAATCCACTTACACTTGTAAAAAACATTAAATTAATTTGTGTTGGGACAACATTAAGTAATTTTGTAAAACACAAATTTTTTTTTTTACAGTGCAGGAACTGTATTTAAATGTGATGATGATGAGGATGCACCTTTTTTCTTTCAGAGGTCAGAGCATCTTGTAGTCTGGCGATGTGAAGATCCTTTTCCATAAGCTGCTCCTGTGTAAGGCTAATAATTCTTAAATAACATAATAAACTTCATATATCATACATATTATACCTAAACACACAACTGCATGAATATGTTTGAGAAAATGTTTTTATATTTAGACATATAACACATAAAAATTATATATTTTTTATATCTGTGCAATAAAAAGTTTTGTATAGACTAGTTTTGTCGTACATTCGTATATAAAACATTAAACATTTGATCTATTTTTAGATTCAGATGAACTCCTTGAGATGCACTACATGGTCTTCATGGATGTCCCAAAATGTTAATTAAGAATATAATAAAATATCCACATTATTTATCCGGATATGTTAATGGAAGGTTCAGTGAGATTATCCTGAAGCTACCGTGTATATTTAGTGTGTTGTTGGAGTGTTTAATGAACCTGTAAACTCTTGGTCAGGTCTGTCTGATCTTCTCTGAAGAGTCGGCGGGAGAAACTGCGAGTGTTTTCTTGAGGCTCAATCAGAGAGTTCAACATCTCTGACACACAAAAACACACAGTCAGTCTGTGCTTTCATTGGGTTTGTAACAGTTTAATTTGTATTTAAGAAATAATGTACGTCTGTTTTCGCAAAATAAGTCCTGACTAACTTTTAAGCAGTCGCGAAGCAGATTGGCTTTAATCCGTGAAAACAACAGGCGCCATATTATACAATTATTACACGAATTAGTCGCACAAAACTAACTTATTAGACACAAAACACTGAATTGAGCTGTAATAGTTTATTAGCTCTTTCATTAAACGTAAAGTTTTTGAAGAAAGAACTACTAGCCTATTATTATTATTATTAGTTACAGGATGGCGCCAAACAGTCACATGAAAGAACACGTAGGCTGTATTTCAACATTATTTGTAGTATTCTTTAGTTTAATTTTGTCATATATGTGAACATACGCTAAAATGTCACAATTTACAATAACTAAGAATAAAGTATTCCTTAGAGCCGCTTAATAAATCTGAATGTGATTGTGTACCTGTGGAGTCTTGAGCTCTCATGTGAGATTCTGGTGATTTTGCGATCTGTTTGTGCGTCATTGTCCTGCAGTTACTGGAACAACAGCATCACATCATGAATGAAGCACTAATATCTTATGCAAACTGAAACTTCATTATTTGAAGGAAAAACCTTTGTAGGAATTATTAAAGTCTCAAAACCACAAATGCTATTGACAAAAATAACCAGACAGTGTTTTGGGCGAAACAATACAAACTAATTTAATTTTCAGTGTTTCTTTTAATTGAGATACATCTACCATTTTTCTTACCATTTCTTACCATTTACCATCAAAATATGTTACTCAAATTACTTTTTAATTATTATTATTTTTTTTTAATGAGCTGAAACAATT
Source organism: Danio rerio (assembly GCF_052040795.2). Lineage (NCBI taxonomy): Eukaryota > Metazoa > Chordata > Actinopteri > Cypriniformes > Danionidae > Danio > Danio rerio. The sequence goes on from NC_141021.1 coordinate 57,974,509, forward strand.
CTTGAGATGTTTTGGGACAATTTAATTGTTAAATACTTCATTATCAACTTAATCGTTTTGTGTTGGGACAAAATGAATTAATTATGTGTGACACTTTTTTTTACAGTGAAGGATTGAATCTGAAAATTTGCAATAAGTTATTAATTATTATTATAATTAAATGATTAATAATATGTTAAAAATCTAAATATTTAATTCAATAAACTTCGAAAAAAATATATGAAATACTGAGAAAATAAAGTCCAAATTAAGTTCTCAGCAATGTATATTATCAAAAAACAATATAGTTTTGATATGTTCATGGTAGGAAATTTACTAAACATGTTTCATGAAACATGATGGCTGTCAATGGAAGTCAAGGTCAAATGGCTGAGATGATTGAAGGAAACCTGTTTGATCATCATGTGACTCATTCAAGCAGAAATTACGTCAGTTTTGGCTCCTACAATGTCTTTATTTTTGGCTTTTCCTCCAAATATACCCATATAATATGATTAAAAAAAGATTTTGTGGTCCAGATTAATATTATTGTCTTTTTTGTTGCTATTGAGAGTCTAATGGTTCATGATATTCTACATCTTATAAGCTCTTTGTGTATTTCTAATTGTTCTAAAAAAACAAAAAGCAGAAAAAAACAAGAATTAATGCAAATGCAAAAAGTTTTGATAAAAAAAAACTATCACAAAATCAGAAATTTTAGACTGCATTTGTTAAAAAAGGGTCTCTGCAAGTTCCTGGAGGATGTATAGTGTAAATGTTATAATATACTTACCAGAGCAAAAGCACTGCAGTCGTGCCTCTTAATTCTTCCAAAAAAAAAAAAAAAAAAAAGTGTGTTACAGAGAAAATGAACTGAGATCTGAAGTAACTTCTGCTAGATTGAGTCACATGATGATCAAACAGGTGTCCTTCAATCATCTCATTAGTGATTGACAGCTTGAGTCTAACTAACATCAGCTCTGAGCCAATTACATGTCAGAAACAAATGACAACTCACTTTAAATACATTTAAATAAATGTATTTGTGGTCACTTTATTAAACTTTTTCAATTCACTTTTTCAAATTGAGCCAAAACGCAAATGTTGAGATTTTTTTGGGACAACTTAATTGTTTTATGTTCAATCCATTTAATCATTAATTGTTAACTCAATCGATTTGTGTTGGGACAACATGAATGAATTGTGTGAAACCCTATTTTTTTTTTTTAAACAGTGAAGGATTGAACAATATTTGGTTAAATTACAACTATTACAAATCAATTCCATAAACTTACCAAAAATAAATATAAAATACTAAGAAAATCAAGGTCAAATTAGGTTATCAGTTATGCATATTATCAACAAACAATATAGTTTTATATGTTCATGGCAGGAAATTTACTAAATATCTTCATGAAACAAGTTTTGGCACCAACGACGTTTTTATTTTTGGCTTTTCCTCTAAATACACCCATACAATATAAGATTAAAAAATTATTTTGAGATCTAAATTTTATTATTATTTTTTGCTTTTGAGAGTCCAATGGTTCATGAAATTAGACATTTTATAAGATATTTGTGTATTTCTACTGCAAAAAAAAAAAAAAAAAAAAAGTAAGAATTGATGCAAATGCCAAACGTTTTGACAAAAAGCTGTCACAAAATCAGACATTTTAGACTGCTGATGTAAAAAAAATAAATAATTCAGCAAAATTCTGGAGGACATATGGTGTAAATGTTATAATATACATCTTACCAGAACAAAAGCACTGCAGTCGTGCCTCTTAATTCTTCAAAAAAAAAAAAAAAAAAAAGTGTTACAGAGGAAAAAATAAAATGAGATCTGAAGTAACTTCTGCTAGATTAGGTGACACAATGATCAAACAGGTTTCCTTCAATCATCTCATTAGTGATTAACAGCTTGAGTCTAATTAACGTCAGCTCTGAGCCAATTACATGTCAGAAACAAACTATAACTTACATAAAATACATATAGATGAATCGTGAAGCATTAGTGTTCACTTCATTGACATTATATTTACATTATTATGTCATAAACATTCAAAATAACCAACAACTAGTGAGTATTTCAATGTATATAATATAAAAAGGTATAAATATATACAAAGTTTAATATAACAAGGGTTAAAAACCACACACAGACACAAGATAATGATTAATAACATTTTATTTTAATAGTCAGTGTAGTAAAAAGACATTGAAAAGAGATATATTTTTAAATGTAACATCCATTCAGGTTTTCCCAAAAATAAAAATAAAAAAACCAGCACATTTTGTCAGTCTCCCTCATTAAACACCCGATTCAGCTCATCAGATCATCCTTAATGAGAAACAGCATCCAAAACGAGCTCTGATCTCAACACAAAACATGACCTTCACACCAAACATGGCCATAAATTAGTAAAAGTATATTTTAGACAGGACGAATGGTAACTCTACGCTTATAAATTCTTCCATATAAACCAGGAAAACTTCATACAATCTTCAATTAGTTTCTGCTTTATAAAAGACTCATAAAATAGTGTTTGATCCTAGAACATGAGTAACACGGTGTGTGTGTGTGTGTGTGTGTTTGTTATGGGTTTTCAGAAATTTTAAAACAGTAACAGATCGTACCGAGTGAACAGTGTAAATTCAGCATATAGACAACGTATTATTACTCATAATACAACTAAACAGCAATAAGAAATGAAATTAGTGTGTGTGTGAGAGAGAAAATTCTATGCTCTCTAGTGTGTAGTGCTCCAGAGGCTTTAATGTAGAGTAAAGATGAAGACAGCTTCACCAGCTCTGAAAGAACACAGAAAACACAGATATTAATGTATTAAATCATAATCAAAATAAATGAGCAATAATTTTAGTTAATAATCAATTAATAAAGCGGATTAACAGAGCAAAATGTGGGTTTCTGAAGTAAAATCTGGCAAAAAAATACTTGTGTTTGAAAATTATTATTATTTAAACAAAAAATAATAACTTTCAAACCTTAAAAAAACTAAAAGGAGAAGCCTGTGAGGATAATCAATGTCATTTTGTTCTGTTAATCTCTTAATTGCACATTATTCAGTAATCATTATTATGAAAAAACTACATTACCCATGATGCTCTACAGAACATTTCCCCAAATCAGAAGGCCTCCGTTAACAAAGCACCATAAATGATATAATCAAGTCTCCATACTCAATCAAAATAATTAAATATTTGTAAATAAACACAAATGTATTTGCAATAAATGTCTAAAAATCTATTTTATACCTTCAAAAATGTACAGTTTTGTTTTTCTCCACATGTAAAATGAATAAATATACAAATATATGAGCAGAACATCCCCGGAGCAAACATTTTATTTATTAATTACTTAACAAGCAATGTTTATAGAGCACAAGCTGTGTTTTAGAAGTAAAACTCCACTCATTACAATTAAAAATGACTTAATTTGTATTATTTAATTATAATATATTATCTTTAAAGACAAACAAACTGTGAGCTATGAGGATAATCAAAGGCATATTGATCTGTTGAAGCCATAAATTCGGTTTATTTTTAGAAAATAAATGTCTGGTGGAAACTACATTACCCATGATGCTCTACAGAAAATTCCACCAATCAGAAAGCCACAGTTAGCAAAGTGCCAAGAAATGACATAAATCAGTGTTTATAATAAAAGTAATTAAATATTTAAACGTAAGTACATCTATATTTGCAATAATAAAAGTAAAAAATATATTTTATACCTCCAAATAATTAACAGTTTTGTTTTTCTCCCCAGGTCTAATTAATAAATATAGAAAAATACACATGAAGAACTCCTGGGAGAGATCATTTTAATTAATAATCCATTAAAATAAACCTCAAAATAAATGTCTTCTTAACAATTTGAATATTATTTCAATAATAATTATAAAATATTATAATAAATATTATAAATAACATTTATAATATTATAAATAACATTTATAATATTATTAATAATAATAATTTTATATTATTATATCTATATTATTATGTATTATATTTATATTATTATTTATATATATATATATATATATATATATATATATATATATATATATATATATTGTGTGTGTGTATGGATGATTCCCAGTGATGAGTTCCAGCTAGAAGGGCATCAGCTGCATAAAACATATGCTGGATAAGTTGGCGGTTCATTCTGCTGTGGCGACCCCAGATTAATAAAGGGATTAAAGTGTAAAGAAAATGAATGAATGATATAATAATATGAAATTATTATTATTAATAATAAATATTATTCAAATTGTTAAGAAGACAGTTTACGTTTATTTAAAAATATTAGTATATATTATTATAAGTTTTTACTTCTGGAACCCAACTATTGCGCTGTGAATTTTGCTTGTTATTAATGGATTATTAATTAAAATGATCTCTCCCAGGAGTTCTTCATGTGTATTTTTTCTTTATTTATAAATTAGACATGGGGAGAAAAACAAAACTGTTAATAATTTGAAGGTATAAAATATATAATTTTTAACATTTATTGCAAATATATATGTACTTATGTTGAAATAATTGATTATTTTGATTATGAACACTGATTTATGTAATTAATGGCACTTTGCTAACTGCGGCTTTCTGATTGGTGGAATTTTCTGTAGAGCATCATGGGTAATGTAGTTACCAGAAAATTATTTTCTAGAATAAACTGAATTTATGGGTTCAACAGAACAATATGCCTCTGATTATCCTCATAGCTCACAGTTAGCTTGTCTTTAAAGATAATATATTTAATATAATTAGATAATACACATTAGGAAGCACTTAAAGTTGAGTAAATGGTCCATTTTTGGGTGAACTAACCCTTAAACAAAAATGTATCAAGCACAGAAGGGTGTTTTTTTTTTTATAACCTTGGCCGGCTCAGAGGAGGCCACAGGACTTGGGCGGCCGGAAGGGGTTATCCTTGGGAGAGATGGTCGCCAGCAGAGGGTCTTTAATGGCATTTTGCACACAGAAGTTAATTAGGTCTTTGGCAGCCTGAGACACCTGCAGAGATTGAAATCAGAGCGATATGTTAAACAACAGGGATTGAGTACACAAACCTGTTTAACGTTTATAAAGCAGACACAACCACACCTGTTAAACACACACAGAAAGACGGTCATGATGATCCGAGAGTATGCAGGTAATGTAATATATTTGTGATCTTTTTTTTTTGATTTGTGATGTAATTTAAATGTATACATTGCATACATTTATACATGATTCAATAATCTTTGCATTGAGGATGTATAGATTGTTATATAGGAGAATATTTGACCCAATATATTACTGTGTATATATTACAATATATTGCAATATATTATATGACTGTGAACTTCTGAAATCAGGAAAAAATCTCAATAATTATTGACAAAATCTCCTTTAAAGTTGACCAAATTAATGCACAATGCACATCACTGATCAAGAATGAATTTTATATCATTATAGTAGGAAATTACAAAAATGTCTTCATGGAGCATTTTAATTTACTTTAATAGTTACATAATTTATATGGCAAAACTATGTTTTTTTCATAGACTGGCTATTGCTGGGGGCTTTTTTGAGTCTATAATGTCTCCTTTAGGGCTAAAATACTCCCAATATACACTAAATAAATGTTTAGGAGTTTATTAATCTCTTAAATAAATCTAATAAATTACTTATTTATTTCAGCAGATGACTTGAATAGCTCTATTTGGAATAAAATCATAACTTAGATTGTAATAATCTTGTAGAGGAGTAAATCAAACAAATTACAAGATTAAATAAATAACATAAAATTGAAATAATAGTCAGATATTCAGGTACAGTAATACGATTTGTAAAATTTTTCCTCCAATAATGATAGATCACGATATAAGTGGTGTATCACAAAACCATCCACAATATGTCATGATATTTGTAAACGAAAAGCGAAAATTAAAATTAAATTAAAGCTGCAAGCAGCGATGAAAGGGACCTCGCACCCGGGCTCACCACCGCCCTTTGGCCTCAGGATGACAGAGAACAGCGAACAATAATAATTTAAGCCGATATATATAAAGAACCTGAGAAAATTACACATTTATGCCAAACTTCCTCCTGTCAGCAGGTGGCGCTATAACTGTGACTCAAGATTGGTATGTAGATGCCTTCAATAGAGGAATCTTATCAACCATGTGAAGTTTCAGGCACATGGGACATTGTGTGGCTGAGTTATTAGACAAACTACCTTCTGCCAGCAGGTGGCGTTATGACTGACTCAATATTGTTATGTGGATGTGTTCAGGAGCAGACTTTTATCAACCATGTGAAGTTTCAGGCAGATCAGAGATTGTGTGGAGATTGTGTTATAAGACAAACTACATTCTGCCAGCAGGTGGCGCTATGAAAGACTCAATATTATTATGTAGATGTGCTCAGGAGAGGACTTTCATCAACCATGTGACATTTTAGGCAGATCTGACATTGTGTGGCCGAGTTACAAGCTAAACTTTCTTCTGCCAGCAGGTGGCGCTGTGACTATGACTCAATATTATTATGTAGATGTGCTCAGGAGAGGACTTTCATCAACCATGTGAAGTTTCAGGCAGATCGGACATTGTGTGGCCGAGTTACAAGCCAAACTACCTTCTGCCAGCAGGTGGCGCTATGACTGACTCAATATTGTTATGTGGATGTGTTCAGGAGAGGACTTTTATCAATCATGTGAAGTTTCAGGCAGATCAGACATTGTGTGGTTGAGCTATAAGGACTTCCTGTTCCATGGCGAAGCGTTGAGGTTTGTCATGCCGCCACGGACACGCCCCTGTGCAAAAACTCTAGATCTTCACAATATATCATCACTTGAGCTTTCAGATAACAACCAACCAAATTTGGTGCTGATATGAAAAAATTTGTGGGAGGAGTTTATTACTCTGTAAATCATGACATTTCCTGTGGCCAGCAGGTGGCGCTATAACTGTATCTGGATATTGGCATGTAAACGTGTTCTGGTCAGGACTCTTATTAAATGTGTGAATTTTGAGGCTGATCGGATAATTCATGCCTGAGTTATAATGACTTCCGCTTTTGTGGCGAATCATCAAAGTTTGCAAGGCCCCCACGGACACGCCCATCGACAAAAACTATAAAGCTTCGCAATTTAACATCGCCAAGGCCTTTAGATGACAAAACCCAATTTTGGTGTCGATAGCATAAAATCCCTAGAAGGAGTTCGTTAAGATACAACGCCTGGAAATGGCAAAAATGCCACTTACTTGCAGCAGGAAGTTAAAATTATCCGACTTCCTGTTGGGTTTGAGATATAGCTCCAAGAGACTTTTTCGTATGTTTTGCCATGTTTGAGGTGTGTGCCAATTTTCGCGCATGTGCGTGATTCGTAGATCGGGGGCTCGTCCTTTTAATTTTTATAGGTGGCGCTGTCGAGTCATTTTGCCACGCCCACTTCAATATTGTTATGTGGATGTGTTCAGGGGAGGACTTTTATTAACCATATGAAGTTTCAGGCTGATCGGACTTTGTGTGGTTGAGTTATGAGGACTTCCTGTTCCATGGCGAAGCGTTGAGGTTTGTCATGCCGCTACGGACACGCCCCTCTGCAAAAACTCTAGATCTTCACAATATATCACCGATAGAGCTTTCAGATGACACCACTCAAATTTGGTGCTGATACCATAAAATTTGTGGGAGGAGTTTGTTACAGTGTAAAACATGTCATTTCCTGTGGCCAGCAGGTGGCGCTATAACTATATCTGGATATTGGCATATAAACGTGTTCAGGTCAGGACTCTTATCAAACGTGTGAAATTTGAGGCAGATCGGATAATGCATGCCTGAGTTATAACGACTTCCTGTTTTGTGGCGAATCGTCAAAGTTTGCGAGGCCGCCACAGACACGCCCATCGACGAAAACTCTAAAGCTTCGCAATTTAACATCGCCAAGGCCTTTAGATGACAAAACCCAATTTTGGTGTTGATCGGATAAAATCCCTAGGAGGAGTTCGTTAAAATACAACGCCTGGAAATGGCAAAATCGCCACTTTTTCGCCGCAGGAAGTACAAAATATCCGACTTCCTGTTGGGTTTGAGATATGGCTCCAAGAGACTTTTTCGTATGTTTTGGCATGTTTGAGGTGTGTGCCAATTTTCGTGCATGTGCGTGATTCGTGGATCGGGGGCTCGTCCGTTTAATTTTTCTAGGTGGCGCTGTCGAGTCATTTTGCCACGCCCACTTCCGAAGCCCATAACAAACGTAAATTTTCGCCACTTCTGAGGCGTGTGCAAAGTTGCGTGAGTTTTCGGGCATGTTTAGCCCCTCAAAACCGCGATTCATTCCGCGGAAGAAGAAGAATAATAATAAACGGAGCAATTCCAATAGGGCCTTGCACCGTTCGGTGCTCGGTCCCTAATTAAAAAGTTAGATGCATTTCTTATATTAACAGCGCGCATATACTTCTTAGAATTGCAACCCTGATATGTGTTTGATTTGCCATTATGAGAAGGGCCACCTTATGCATATCACTATTTTGCTCTGCCCCTACTATTGAATACTTTAATGAACCTAAAAGAGCACATGTCACTCCGCTGCTCATCCGTTTGCACTGGCTGCCAGTTGCTGCTCGCATCAAATTCAAAGCTCTGATGTTTGCCTACAAAGCGACCTCTGGCTTTGCTCCTTCTTATCTGCTCTCACTTCTGCAGATTTATGTGCCCTTCAGAAACTGGCGTTCAGTAAATGAACGTCGCCTCGTGGTTCCATCCCAAAGAGGGAAGAAATCACTTTCCCGAACTCTCTCATTCAATCTGCCCAGTTGGTGGAATGAACTCCCTAACTGCATCAGAACGGCAGAGTCACTCGCTGTCTTCAAAAAACGACTAAAAACTCAATTTAGTCTCCACTTCACTTCCTAATCTGCAATCGACCTCTGGTTCTACCACTAACTGTACTCAAAAAAAAATTTTTTTTATAATATAATTGGATAAAAGCTTCTGCTAAATGAAAATGTAAATGTAAATGAATTATCTAATGTATTGTAAAATGTAAACACTTAACATTCTTCTTTGCTTATCAACTATACTAATCCTCACATTGCAGATGCTGCAGATGTGACTATTGCAAATGCATACGTTGCGATATGAATGCTGAAACCATTTATTGCGCAGCCCTAGTCTATAGGATAAAATACAATTCTTTTAAAAAGAAGTAACTTTTTTTTCAAGCTCTAAATCAGTAGAAAACACACAGAAACACACCACAACTTTATAGCTTTGATCTGATCTACATTTTTAAGATCTTGACAAATTCAGAAGTGCTTTAACCACAAGCGGAAGTATTGTATGCATTTTGGCTGTGTGACTTCATAATAGTTTTGTAACTATTAAATTGTTTTTAATACAAAATCAAACAAAATACATCAGTGCAAAACCTATGACTGGTGGAAAAACATATTCTGTAATTGTGTACATTTTGCCATGGCCTCTTTTGATTTTAATACATTTATTCTTCAGGTTTTTTCAAACCTTTTAACAAAAACTCTCTCCTTTCCCATGGCTGTTGCAATTTCTAGCCAAGAATTATTGATTATCTGGTTATCTCTCTGATCACGAGTCATAAGATGTCTGTTCAGTCCTACTGTTTCAGATAAAATCTCTTGAAATTGTTTCATATTCAACTCAAATCAGTTGCGGTGCCGCGAGTCTCAAAAAATGTCCGACACACCGCCAGCCGAAATCACCCAAAGTGAACCTCCGCAAACCCCGCAATGACGTCACATTCGCTGCGCGCACTCAAGCGAACAAGCGGACGCGTCGAGTATAAACAAGGCTTTATGCAGAGAAAGTGAGAGAGAGCTCAAAGCTGGTATCGACATAACCAAAAGCAAGATCATATCGTTATAAATATTCCATAACAATACGTATCGAAATATTCATACATTTACATGTTGTTTACATGAGTGTGATCTGTATAGGCTGTCTGATCTTTACAGAAGATACAGAAATTACAGAATTTTTTATTTATTTAGTTTATATATAAAATGAGTGCTAGCTTGTTTAGTTGTGATCATTATGCAAGGATCATATTTCACATTTGGTTTATTCTTCAATAGCCCATAGATTCGTTAATAATGTAGGCTATTTTATAAACGGATTGTTCATAAGGACTAAGCTATTATTATATAATTGATACATTAAGACATTGAAGTTAAGTAGGACAACATGAGATCTTTGCGTGTGCACAACAAGCGCATAATAAAACGTAATAAAAGTTTTATGGTTGTTACTTGTTTGGTTCCAACTTCCACAGTTATTTCAGCCTGTAGCATTGTTGTGTTTTTTGCGTTATGTTAATAAAAGTTTTTTTTTGTAGTTTCCTTGTCTTCCATTCAAACAATTGACGCCGAATTGGCGATTCCCGCAAAGCCAAAAGTGAAAATATAATACGCACGCATTTATAAGCAATTCAAAAGCAGAAAAAAAAGAGAAAACCCTCACCCCACTGTGATACCGGTATTACCGGTGTTGTCACATGTCGATTAACCGGTGGGGATATATCGTCACAACCCTACAGTGGTTTCAAACCTATGAGTTTCTTCCTTCTGTTAAAACAGAAAATAAGATATTTTGAAGAAAGCTAAAAACCTGTAACCATTGACTTCCATGGTAGGAAAAACAAATACTATGCAAGTCAAAGGCTACAGGTTTCCAACTTTCCTCAAAGTATCTTATAAAGTGTTCAATAGAAGTTTAAAACAAGGGTGAATAAACTGTAGAACTTACATGTTGGGGTGAACTATCACTTTAAAATAAATGTACTGTTATTAATGATCTTGTAAAGTATGACGGTCTCCGTCAGCATTACTTTCAGACTATTCACTATTGTATTTTCATTTACGGTCAAAACAATAAGCTCGTACATAATATGCCATTGCTTCTTTGTTAAACGAACAGTAAACAAACGCACCTCAATTTCTGTCAGGCAACACTGTGACACAATGTATAGGAAAGCTAGTTAAATAAAAACATAGGCTAATACTACTCACTTTTCACTTAAAACTATGCAATTTTCTTTACTGTTACACTATTTTTAACCAAAACACCACTCAAATGTACTCATCTTTAAGTCGTTTAAAGTCACACGTCGACTCCACCAGAGAACCATCAGAGTCTCGTTTTTTGTGCTGCTGTATTTGAATTTATTTGCATTATTAATGAGCTCGGGGGGAAACAACAAACTGAACTTTACTCCTTAAAACCATTTCCGACTGTATCAAGCTTGTATAAGCCACTTTACATGTATCTACGAGTAGCCATTGCGTTAGAAAACTAATGTAATCGAGATGTACACAAGTGAATCGAGTTTAAAAGAGTTGGTTTGTCGGTTAGCGTTAGCACTAGCGGCAACTAACACCTTTAACTCTTCTGCCTGTGTTTCGCTTAAACCCGAAAACTCGATCACATACTTTATTGACATTGACAGACTTACTTTCATTCGATCCATGTCGGCCTCATGTCTGAGCTGTTTGACGGCTTTCTGCGCCGCGGCCACACTGCTGCTGCTAGCATTATTGTTGGACATGATGATCACTGACTGACCGACCGACCGAAAACAGAGTTTGCGGAAGTTTGAACCACACACGCACGCGCGCGCGCGCACACGCACACACACACACACACACACACACACACACACACACACACACACACACACACACACACACACACACACACACACACTACTGTAGTCTACACATATTCTGTAACTCTATACCCTTAAACCCAACTCTCACAGGAAACAATCTGAATTTTGACATTTTTAACATGCTTAATTTAGTTTGATTTCTTCAAGGGGACAAAAAAATGTCCCCATAAGGCCAAAATGTACTTTTGGTATTTGTGAGGACATTTGGCCACAAAGTGTAAAAGTATGGAGTCAATCTAGGCTAGGGCCATATATATACTTGCAAAATAAAGGAATGTTTTGCAAACAAAAAATATTGAATAAAAATAAAAAAAAATAAAAAATGCAATTCTCCTAAAATCACAAAGCAAAAAGTACTTTTTTGAGAAAAAATAAATAAATAAAGAACTGCACTGGAAAAACTTTTTTTTTTGCGAAATTATTTGCAAAACATTTTTTTATAGCATTGTCTTTACTAAACCCATCATGTCCATTGCAATGCTCATTTTGATGGGCTTTTCAGTTAACCGTGAGTTTGCGATGGTGTTTTCACTTTGCACTTCACCCAATGATAAGCAGTTATTTGGCAAAATTAACGTTAACGGGAGTGGCGTTCATCTGACAGGTCCATTTGTGTGGTGTACGGTTAAACTTAATTATTTTTTTAATTTTTGGACAATCAATTTTGGCATCCTACCTCACAACACGACATGTTTGCCATCGCAACTCGCCTTTTTTTTGCAGCCACTATGCGCATTTGAACGCGTGTGATGTCGTGTGATGTTGGTTGGTAATTCCTCTATTGCAATTAAACCTTTTTTAATATCCAGAAATAGGTTTGTTTTGCGTACTGAAACAATATAATCCACCTATAGCCTGCTTTACCTATTTATTACTGTAGCTTTAACAAATATACACTTTGCTATATATAGTTTAAAAGGGCGATGCGGTGGCGCAATGGGTAGCACATTTGCCTCACAGCAAGAAGGTCGCTGGTTTGAGCCTCGGCTGTCTCAGTTGGCATTTCTTTGAGGAGTGGAGTTTGCATGTTCTCCCTGTGTTCGCATGGGTTTCCTCTATGTGCTGTGGTTTCCTCCGCAAGTCAAAAGACATGTGATAGTGGGGAATTGGGCATGTTAAAATTTACATTAGTGAATGGATGTTTCCCAGTGATGGGTTGCAGCTGGAAGGGCATCCGATGCGTAAAACATAAGCTGAATACGTTGGCTATGATGTTCTTCATGTGTATTTTTCTATATTTATTAATTAGACCTGGGGAGAAAAACAAAACTGTTCATTATTTGAAGGTATAAAATATATATTTTACTTTTATTATTGCAAATATAGATGTACTTATGTTCAAATATTTAATTACTTTGATCATAAACACTGATTTATGTCATTTTTTGGCACTTTGCTAACTGTGGCTTTCTGATTGGTGGAATTTTCTGTAGAGCATCATGGGTAATGTAGTTTTCACCAGATGTTCTGCTATGGTGACCCCAGATTAATAAAAAAAATAAGCCGAAAAGAAAATGAATGGTTTTCTAGACAAATTCACTCAAAATAGAAATGTTCTAACCAATAATATCACTTTTTCCAAGTGTAAACGTAAACAGACAGAGTGTGTTTAAACTTTATATTCTTAGTGTGACATTTTGACAAATGTAATTTCCTTTCCTTTTTGTTTTTTTATTTATCTTTTCCAGCAGTTGCCTCAGTCTGAGGTATCCTTACTTTGTGAAAACTACTGTAATGCAATTTATTAACCTAATAAATGATATCAATGATGATGTTTGGTGTCTTTAGAGCTGCTGTACTGTCTGTGGTTATGACAGTTTAAAAGCGTCAGCAGTTTTAACAACTTAAGTTCTCACCATGATATCAAGAAAAAGAGGATGTAATATTTTAGTCTTAGTAGTCATCCTGTTTCGTTAAAGGGTTCGACTTCTCGTCTGCTGGCAGTTTTGATCGTCGACATTTGAAGACTTCAGGATTATGGTAGAACATTTCACTTTAAATCTTATTTATTTCTATGTTTATGTCTGGGTTTGACCCATTGAAGTTACCCTACTTTCTGTACTGCATTGTTTTAGCATATATGGTAAAAAGACGCAGTTGGGTGGTTTATTCTCAGTTGTAAGTCAAGCATGGATATGATAAAGTTTAGAAACATGTCTTTACCATTTTCAATTAAAATAATGACAGAATTAAATGCGTATTTCGAAATATTTCAACTTCCCCTAATTTTTTTGAGAGTGTGACAATGACTGATCTGAGACCAGCTGCTTAGAAATGTCTACAATTTTAAGACTACGACAACATATCAGGCCACATAAAAGAAATACTACAGTAAATGTTGTGATGTTTGATGGGTCAGATGACATTAATCATGTGAGACACAAAAGATCACTGATGTATTCTGATATTCCTATGCGTAAAAGCACAACTCTTAGTGATGAAGTGAAACGTAAGAGACAAAACAGGCGGCTCCGGCAGAGGGCGCGCCTAATCAACAAACCAGCTGGACGAACTCTCTGTGAACCCTTAGGTACCTCAGGCTACCCCCTCCCTTGTACTTTAAATGAACCCCCTCCTCGTACTTCTACAGAGCTCTCTACCCAGCTCCTTGCCGAGCTCGAACACCTAAATCTGGGGCATAACTGAGGGAAGTGAGGCTGATATTAAAGAGGCCCATGTATTGATTTCTATGTACTCATATATCTGTCTTCCTATTGTTCAAGTGATTTAGCATGCTCCTTGAATGTATGAGTTAAGCAGTTTTTGCATGATTTATGAACACTATTATATGTGCCTGACCTGGTTTTGTGAGTATAAAAGCTGAGCATTTTCTGACCAGCTTTGCGCTTCCCGACTTCTGTTCATTGAGGTTGGTTGCCCTTTGTCTCTATCGAGAGGCAAAGTAACGATTTCTTGTTTTCTGTTTGTCTTTTGTTTGTTCTACTTTTTCACTGGATTTTATTTTATTAATAAAAGTGTATTTTATTAATTTTCTTCACTGGAGTGGACATTGACTTCATTTTCCAGAACCCATCTAAGTTACCCTGTGTGGTAAAGTATGCTCTAATTTATTCTTTTGCAAACTACGTTCTTTAAAGACGATCCTTTAACTAAACTCTTGCTAAGAAATATAGCTAAGGGAGGATCCTGATCTTAACTTTGTTTAATTAGGGTAATTAAATAAAGGGAAATCAGCACAATGTGTAAAAGTATAGTACAAGTGTAACTCTTTGCTAATGAACGCTCCAATATACTGTGGTATTAACTATAGTGAACTGTAATAAATACTGTAGTATACTTCAGTCTTGACTACAGTAAACTGTGGTGTATTGTAGTATAATATACACTATAGTTATACACCCTTAACTACAGTATTTATTCATTCATTCATTCCTTGTTAATCAGGGGTCACCACAGCGGAATGAACCGCCAGTATTTAATCATTTAGTCGTTTATATTACTGTATTTGTTCTGTAACTATAGTAACTATAAAGTCAACGCTACAGATTAATTAAGTGCTTTACCATATTGTGGTTCAAAAACACTATAATATTTACTTTAAACTACTATAAGATGAGGGTAGCTGGGTGGAATGGTGGCGGCTGGAATGGCATCCGTTGCGTAAAACAGAATAGTTGGCGGTTCATTCCGCTGTGTTGACCATTGATAAAATAAGGGACTAAGCTGAAGGAAAATAAATGAATGAATGAGGGTAGTTAGGCAGCATGGTGGCTCAGTGGTTAGCACTGTCGCCTCACAGCAAGATCTTTTCAATTTCTGTGTGGAGTTTGCATGTTCTTCCTGTATTGGCGTGGGTTTCCTCTGGGTGCTCTGGTTTACCGGAGATGTCATGAAGGCAGTGGCGGAGCCAGAGGGGTGTCCCGGGTGGCACTGGTCACCCCTGACATCCAATTGGGCCCCAATTGACCCCCAAATTTGTTTTTGCTGCAGGCAGTTCCTGATGCTCATTGACATCTCATTTGTCTAAAGAAGTTTTGGAACGCTCAAGCTATTTTTAAATTAATGACGAGCCGAAGACAAGAGCATAGTTTCAAGTAAGACGAATAATAATGATGAAGGTTTTGCTGTCTTGCAGGTTTGTCCAGCTCTTCTGCTTCAGTCCTTCATCTGGTTCTCTCTGATGTCAACAGGTAACATTTTATCTGCAAATAGAGGACACATTTGTACATCTTTATGCAAGACATTTTTACATTAGTCTGAAACAGAACTGCTTCACTGGCAGCACATTTGCTGGAAAGTTTCATCACCCTGTGTCACTTCAGCAAACACCCACAGTTTGGGGTTTTACTTTCACACTTAGCTATTTACAGTCACAAGGAAACAGGCTCAAGTTTTCAAAGATATCATTTAGAAGAGACATGGCGTATTTATTCCTAATGAAGTTTCATGAATGAGGAGTCCTGTGCAAATACTGTTGATCAACCTCTGAATATGTTAAATACTATATTCAACATTGGGAGTGGATCAAATCAAAATATGTAGAAGTCTGGGAACCTGTTGCAGAATCTGTCAATAATGTTAATAAAATAAGACAGGTCAAACAAGCATGCTATTTTTCTTGCAGTACACTGAAAAATAACTCTTAAGATTTACTTAAAAATATCCTCATAACAATTTAGACTAAAAAATTCAGTACATTTTACATTATTTATTTATTTATTATTATTTATTAGAATATACAAAAGGTACAAAAGGTACACAATTTGAAGTTATACAAATACAAAAACCTATCAAACAATACCAAAAATACCAAAAACAACAACAATATAGTCAAATACTGGCAGGAGCGTGTGTTTGTGCATGTGTGCATGTATATGTGTGTGCATGTAAAGGAAACTTGGTAAACAGTTCAGAGTACATACAAAAGGAACAGTAACAGTCACTTAATGAAGCAAGTAACACACACACACACACACACACACACACACACACACACACACACACACACACACACACATATATATATATATATATATATATATATATATATATATATATATATATATATATATATATATATATATATATGTGTGTGTGTGTGTATGTGTGTGTTACTTGCTTCATTAAGTGACTGTTACTGTTCCTTTTGTGTGTGTGTGTATATATACCAGTCATTAGTAAAAACCAGTAAATTTTACATTCTTATATCAGATACAATTAACTTGTCAACATCATGTACAATTTACTTGTTTAATCTAACACTCCTAAATTAACAAAGTAAAAGTTAATTGATTATCTTTGATTGAGATGTCAAGTTCATGTTTTAGCAAAAAGAACACTGATTTTTAAAAATAGTTTAAATAAATCTTATTAGTTACAAATGAGTACATCTGGCATCACTTGTTTAATTAAAAGCCACATTTCCACTGACTTGGCATCACTTTATCTCACTTTAGTTTAAGCAAACTGAATCCAAGAGCAAATTTATTTAAAAAATCCTTACTAATCTTATAGAATTAGTGTTAGCATAGCTCTTTGAGTGAAGCATTAAACATTAATGTTGAAAAAATGCCAAGATTCAAATGCATGAGTGCTGCTCTTCTGAAAGGTGGTAACCGGAAAACTAATAACATTTACTCAAACTCTACTCAAACTCTAACTAATAATGAATAAACTTTAAAAATTCTCTTAAATTTAAACACCTAAGATTGCTTTTATTTTCAAAATATTCCACTCTTATTTCAGTCCCATACAAAGCATTCTGGGAACTACACATCCATTACGACATATCAATTATTAAAATGTACTTAATATTACTAAGTTTGCAACATATTTAAATATCGCAAGTAACTATTTCCACTCGTTTAATTTATTGCATGAAGTAAATTTCTAAATATTAAATATTTACTTAGAAAATTCTAGTTATCCTTGACGCTACAATTTAAAAATTAAGAGAGTAAATTTATTATTTACAACAAAAAGTAATTTCTTTCAGTGTAGGGACATGTGGAAGATGCATATTTATTTAACATAAAAGGTATTAAATTAGGGCGACACTATGGCTCAGTCGTTAGCACAGTCACCTCACAGCAAGAAGGTCATTGGTTCAAGTCTTGGCTGGGTCAGTTGGCATTTCTGTGTGGAGTTTGCTTGCTCTCCTCCGGATGCTCCGGCTTGCCCCACAGTCCAAACATATGCGGTATAGGTGAATTAAATAAATGAAATTAGCCATGAGCGTGTGTGAATAACTGTATGGGTGTTTCCCAGTACTGGATTACAGCTGGAAGGGCATCCACTGTGTAAAACATCCTCTGTGGCGACCCCTGGTGAATAAAGGAACTAAGCCGAAGGAAAATTAATGATATTTAAATAACCCCTTTCAAAAGTTTGAGAATCTTCAGGTTATAAAGGGTTAGTCCACCCAAAAATGATCATTATTATATTAATTCAATTATTATTAATATCAGAAAAAGATTTTTGAGTTTCTGAAACACTCAAAGTCCATAAAACATTGTCCAAGAAAACTTGTGTGACAACAAAAAACTAATGTTTACTAATGTCTTAGCAGATTAGGTTGCATGTTTATTCATTCTTTACTTGTTCAAAACTTTTCTGAGTCTATTTCTTCTGTTGAACACAAAAGAAGATACTTCGAAAAATGCTGACACCCATTGACATCCATATTAATTCATTTACTTCCTACTATGGAAGTCAGTGGGTGCCAGCTACCAGCATTCTTCAAAATATCTTCCTTTGTGTTCAACAGAAGAAACTATTAAAGGTTTACAACCACATGAGAGAGAATAAGATCATTTCCGCTTTTGGGTGAGAAATCCCTTTAATGCTACAGTATAATGCTATATAAATCGCTGTAATCCCTTTATAATGTTTAATCTCACATTATAATGAACCAAATGCTTTTCTTACTTAGAGTTTTTGTCTTGTTTCTAGTCCAAATATCAAAAATTCACAGTCTCAACTATAATTCAGGATGAAAGGGGTTCAATTGGGTTGAGATCAGGACTCTGTGCAGGCCCGTCAATATCTAAAAATTATTCAAGTTAAAAAAGTTTTGTTTTCAGAAATAGTAAGTCAAATTTAAGTGAGTTTTTTCATAAAACAAGCAAAATTATATGGACAAAAAGAATGACTTTTCACATCAAGAATGCACAGACCTCTTTTAATGCATGTATACTCTGTATCTAATTACATTTGTGTGTATTGCAGGTGTGCAGTATGAGGTTTCTCATATTGTCAGCAGTATGTGTGTAGTTCGGCAGTCGACGGTGCTCATTCCCTGTAAATACGATGGATATGGTTTTGGGAAGCAGGTGAGCTCTGCAGAGTGGCTCCATGAGAAAGCAGCAAAGCAGAAGCTCTCAGTCTCTCAGGACTCAGCGTTTGCAGGCCGTGTGGAGTTTATGACGGACTCTGGGAACTGTTTACTGGTGCTGAGGGATGTGAGAGTCAGTGACGCGGGTATCTTCAGTTTTATGCTCACGGATGATTCTGGACACAACTGGACAAACACACAGGGAGTCCGTTTAGAAGTGACAGGTCAGTGGAGCATATGTGTTTGCATGTGTAACCCCACCGGTCCAACGCCACCCAACCCGCTCCGAGCTGGTATTGAACCGGTGACCTTCTGCATGGCAGTCGGTTGCTCTACCAAGGAGGCTAAAGACCATGGCCTCTAGCGTCTGTCGCCAGAGCATCTTTAGAGGTCAGAGGAGTGAGGTTTACCTGCACAGCACTCACTAGCTTGCCTTCGTTACACATGCATCTTTAATTTGAGTTCTCACATTCTGATGAACCAAATGCTTCAATTACTTTAGAGTTTTGTCTTGATTCCAGTCCAAATATCCAAAATTCACAGTCTCATAATTCAGGATGAAAGAGGTTCAATTGGGTTGAGTTTAGGACTCTGTGGAGGCCAGTCAATATCTAAAAATTCTTCAAGTTAAGAAAATGTTGTTGTAGATGGGTATATTTTGGTCGTTGGTTCTGACGGGTTTGCTGCTTTACGCAGAGGTGCTCAATCCTGTTCCTGGAGAGCCACCTTCCTGCAGATTTCAGTTGCTAACCATATCAAACACACCTGAATCAATTAATTAGGACCTTAACACCATGTGATAATTACAGGCAGGTGTGTTTGATATGGGTTGCAACTGAAATCTGCAGGAAGGTGGATCTCCAGGAACAGGGTTGACCACCCCTGCTTTAACGGGTCAATAATTTGCGATCTCCAGAAATGTATATTGGGCTACGATTTCAGAATGAGCCTATGTTGTTGTCGTCACAATCACCAGTAATCTAATCCTTTCACGTCGCTGGTAAACACACAGATTTAACTTGCCGGTATATGAACTACAAGATCCAGTCATGCAACACGCACACACCTGCTCCAAGTCTCCATTGGTTTGACTCACACAGCTGAAGCTGCTCATGGACTCATTACTTGTTAATTTATCTTTTTATACATTACTGTGCTGTGAACATTACGACATGTTTCCCTTGCCTGGTCTTGCCATGTATCGATCTTTGATTTGTTTTGTTTGTTTATTCATGTCTGCTGCCTGCCTTTGACCATCTGCCTGCTTTTTAACTATGATTCTGGATTTTTGGGTGAACCATCCCTTTGAGATTGAAGTTCATGTGATGTAAAGGCAATATAGTGTATTTAGGGCTCATTACACCTGCTTATTGCATTGCTCCGACATCACAATCCTCAAGAATCTCTAAGCATAGATGTTTTCTTGCTGGTCTAGATGCGGAGGTGGAGGTAAAGACCCAATCTGATGTTGTGATGGAGGGAGACTGGATCTTCTTTAGCTGCGGTTCATGCATCCCCTCCATGACTGTACCAACCTACACCTGGAGGAAAGACGGACATCTGCACAGTCAGCACTATGGGAACAACATGCTTGATGTGGAGTCTGTCATGCTGGAGGACGGCGGACTGTATTTGTGCATCATCAGCGGACACGAGGGACTCAACTCTACACAAGTTAACATCACTGTTAGACCTGGAGGTGAGAGCAGACACTTTATTTGAAAACAGGTTTGCATGTTCATTAGAATCATGCTTGAAAACTTAATGAAATATTTATAATGAATCCTGAATTACATCATTTGAGTATTGCTATGTATCTTGCACACCATTCACGCTTGTTATTTAGGTCCTCCAAAGAGCGTCTCAGTGTCCGTCAGTGGATCTGCTGTAAAAGTGTCTGGAGATTCAGTGACTCTGAGCTGCAGCAGCGACTCAAACCCTCCTGCTGTGAACTTCACCTGGTTTAAGGAGACTCAAAGCTCAGCTGTTGGATCTGGACAGAGTTTTAGTGCACTAGATAGTGGACGATACTACTGTGAGGCTGAGAATAAATATGGCTCTCAGAGATCAGAGTCTGTTTCAGTCACTAATAAAGGTAAGGATCATCTGTGTTGATCTCATCTAGGTCAAAAGCTATTTATGGTGATGGTTGGTGATCACCAGAATGGGGAAGTCCCAGAGTAAAATGAGAAAATATGATACACCGGAGTTTTGAAACATGGACATTACACTTTTTTTTCATCTGTTCTTATATTATTTGTTTTTATTTTATTCATGCTTGTCTTTTATTCTTGTTTATGTAAAGCACTTTAAATTGCCACTGTTTATGAAATGTGCTTTATAAATAAACTTGCCTTGCCTTGTATAATTACAGTAATAACTTGCATTATTACTAATTATTAATCACATTAATTTGCATAATTACAATAATAACCTGTATAATTGCAGTAATAATCTTTAAAATCACATTAATCTGTATAATTACACTAATAAATTATATATTTACATATAATATTTATATTTATATATAATATAAATTATATAATAATTTATAAAATTACAATAATAATCTGTATAATTTCCATAATAATTAGTAAAATGGCAGTTATTCCTTATTTTTTTCCACATTTTAAATGCAAATTATCAACAGTATTAAACTCTAATTTTGCCTGTAAAGTCTGTTCTGTATTTATACAGTTTTTGCTTGTAATTTTGTGAAATGTTTTTTTCTGTAATTTAACAGAATATCTCTGTAAGCCTTTTGACCTTTTTGCGGAGTTTTTTTTACAGTGCAGCAATGAGTAGATAATAAACAGTATACAGTATTTTTAAAGGAAAAAAAGAAAGAAGAAAAACAATATCAATAAAATATAAAAATATAATAAAAATATATAAAATTCAATACAATATTACAATATCATGGTGTGCACAGTTAAGGATAAAAAGTAGACTTATAATCACTTCTAAGTGTCACCGACTCGGTCCCAGTCATTCCCCTCGATTGCCTACACACCTGAAGCGCATCCAGTAATCACTCTCCTCACACATATAAGCAGCACACACACACACACACACACACACACACACACACACACACACACACACACACACACACACACACACACACACACACACACACACACACACACGCTGCTTCATTGCGAAATCTTGTTCTGCCCCGCTACTGAGCGTTTTCATCCTTGCCTGCTTTCCCGTTGTGATCCTGCTTCGTTTACTGACCCAGTCCTGCCTGCCTTGTACTTCAGCCTGAATCCCGACTTTGATCCTCGCTGCCTGCCTTGAACTCTAGCCTGCTTACCGACTCTGATACTAGCTGCCTGCCTCTGACCCATGCCTGCATATTCATCCTGTGTTTACCTGCCGCCAGCCCAACGACAGTATACTACTGTGATTGTAAGTCGGCGCACGAACAACATCTGTGTGCTATTGTTTATTGAACTGTTTTATAAAAATACTGCAAATGGATCCCTCTGTGTCAGCCACTTCGTTACACTAAGACAGGTCAAAGGAATTTCCCACTGCTTCTGAAATGACTTGGATTTTCCTATTATATATGTCCAATCTTTTCCATAATTAGGGCATCTTTAATCAGGATTATCCAGTCCTTGACAAGAGGGGTTTTTGTCTCGACCCATTTATTCATAACTATTTTCCTTCCTAGTATCAGTACAAGTTTAAAGACGTATAAAAAAGGCCCGCAAATTTTAAGGAAAACATATCTAGCAAATAAATTCCAGTATGCGCATCAAAAAAGTGTTGTAATTTTGTTTGAGCAGATCATGTGATCACAAAAATAAGCTTGATGTGATGCAGTAATGGACAAACCAGCATTTTGAGCACATTGTTAAACATCTGAAATGCTCATTTCTAAAATCCCTCAGCCAAAGTCTGTCATCACAGTGGTTCAGTATTATTATTAATACTATTACCTCCAGAACTGTCTTGAGCATTTGTCTGTGTTTCCAAAGAGTGTCTTAAGCCTCCAAAAGCCTTCGTATTGAGGCCATTATATTTCGTCTTTGTCAAGCACAACTCATTTATTAAAGAAAAAACACCACATCTCCCAATGCATGAAACTACAATCTGTCTGATATTTGCTCCAGTTTGGCTCATTAGACGGAAACTCTTCTTTATTCGCTAATGTTTTATGCGTTATTCCAGTTTTTTGCATGAATCTAATTCACATCTTTGATTGGAAATGTAACTATTGTCTGTATAATAGGCACCTGCTCTATTTGACCTGCACAGATGAGGAGAGCAGCTCATCTTGGATCATGTTTACTGCAGGAATCACTGCAGCTGCTTTCGTGACGTCTGTGATCCTGATAGTTTCAATTTGGCTGTTGATCAGAAGGTGAGAGAGACTCTGTACATGAAGATTCAGAGTCAGTTTGTGTTCATGATCATTTCCTCTACTTCTTATACAGGAAACGAGTGACTCGGTCAGAAGAGAAAAACCACAGAGAACACTGTAAAATGGTGTGTAAATCTCCTCATGTGTGATTGATCAGTGATGAACAAATAATAAATCCTCTCATCATCGTCAGGTGGAGTCTTCAGAAGACCCTTACATGACCCTTGACCCTAAGTCCAGATGCTCTGAATATGACACACTGGACGTGAGTTGCTCTGTGTTTATCATCTACAGATAGAACATCTGGGCTGCATTTCCAGATAACGTTGTCTCTTAGTGGGCTGTGAAGATTCTAAATGTCCATCTTAACTAAAGTTCTACCATTTGTAGGTGTGTTCCTCAAATTACCTAAAAGAGGATGCTTAAGGTTTACCCTCTTTCATATGATGTTATGAGGTGCTGAATAGTTTGGTATGAGAGTAAACAGTTCCTCACAGTTTTACCATTATCTAAATCTAATCTAAGTCCACTCTTTCCATTAATATACAGGGAATTTAATTAGCATTTAAATGAGGATCATGTTTTACTTTCAATTTCTTTTTATGAGTGGTCCAGACCAACCTTATGAAAATTTGACTTAAAGAGGGTATATTTAACTAAGAAAGTGTTGGGAAACGCATATTGTAGTGGTTTTCGGTTTTTCTCTTAATGAATGAAACTCAGTCTGGAGGTTATGAATATCAGAAGAGTATACTTTATTGTCGACAACAAAGGAGAATTTTCAGGAGACACCCAGTAGCATCTCTGTCTGAAAAATTCTGTCTAACTGATGTTCTGGCCTGCTTAAATACTCTTTTGCAACTGTTTTTCAAATTGTTCACACAAGATCCCACCTAGTTTAACCCCTGACCTCAATTTCCACCTAGGTTAACCCCTGACCTCAAATTCCACCTAGGTTAACCCCCGACCTCAAATTCCACCAATAGGTTAACCATATATCTTATCCATTTCTTGTAACACCTTAATTCTTCTAATGGTATGTATGTCTACAAGCAGATTATACACATACAATTTGAATATATAGATTAACTTCACACTTTAAAGAGTATAAAATCCACTTCAATATTAATGCTAAGATATAGCTTAAATGGGACCTATTATGCCACTTTTTACAACAAGTAAAATAAGAGGTCCCTGGAGTGAAGTTTCAGCTCAGAACACCACACAAATAATGATTTATAACTCTCTGAAACAGACCATGTTAGGTTTTGATCCAAATTGTGGCATTTTGGTGACTGTTGCTTTAAATTCAAATGAGACTTTTCAAAAGTGGGCGGGGCTTTAAATTCTGACGTTATCTATGTGAAAAACTGAAGATGCGAAAAGAAGTGTGTGCTTCATGCTTGAGTCAGTCTACGGAGACTCCTGTCGCTGTTCATTTGTGCTTCATCTAAAACTCCACATTTAAAATCTTAGTCTATGCTGACATTATCTTCAGCTAGGGCTGGGCGATATGGCAAAAAAAATCTAGTTTTTTTTATAAAGTTAGACCAATTCACGATTTCGATTTTTTAAATTTATTTATTGTGTAACTAGTAAACTTAAAACAATACAACAACAAAACTGAAGTAACATTATCTATAAGTAACTTGAAAAACCATCTGGTTTAAGAACATTGTATTGTTAATGGCCATGTCATACATAAATTGGTCAACAAGGTGTAAATAAATGTAAAACAAATTCACGAGTTAAATATCGTTGCAGAAGATTTTTAAAAATATATATGTGTAAATAGTGCAGTTGCAGGAATACAGAGGTATTTTTTGCAAGTTTTGCTGAGCCTAGGAAAGATTGGCTGTCAGCTCGGCTTTAACTTTATCTTCTTCTGATTGAATGACAGGTTGTAAAGCTGCTGCCTTTTTCTTAAAAAGATACAGTGGAAGAAAAAGGACTGAACATGGAAACTGTAAAGCCAAATTTAACCCAATGCGTGAAGTTGTGGACGTATAGCAGGAGCAAATACAAGCACCAGATGTGTGTCTAATATAAAATAATATATTTATTCTACCCCCCCCTCTTCTTTTAAATACCGATCATTTGATGCGCTTTGCACCACTCTCTGTGTTATGCTGCCTGACTGGGTTTCAACTAGGTCCGCTAAATGACATCATGGAGGCGGATACTTTCACTTTTCATTCTTACAGCTGATCACCTCTGCTCATGTTCAAACCAAACTATGAGCGCAGTTCAAACTAAGATCAGAGCGTTTTTTCACATAGGTTTTATGTCCTTCATACATGTTGAGATTGAGTTTATCGACTTGATGAGGGAATTTGTCTTGACAATCCACACAGACGTGACTTAGTAGCGTGAAGTAATGTAGGATTTCACTTGTTGCATTAGTCTGAATGTAAATCCCCTCGTCAGTTAGTGCTGGAGTAGCGTGAGAGAGTGGACCAAAGCGCATTTGATGCAAAGGTATTAACAAAAGAAAAATACACAACTGAAGACACTTAAATGCTTGTATTTGTTGTATTTGCACCAGCTAAAACAGAGAGTGGACCAAAGCGCATTGGTGCAATTATAAAGAATCTAATATTTTTATTAAAAATCACGATACCTCGATTTGATATAAAATTAAATCGTCTTAAAACGTAAATTCGAATTAATCGTAAAAATCGCCCAGCCCTATCTTCAGCAGCTCAAACACTCTGATGGCTAATGGACAGACGGCTGCTTCTCACTCAGGGCTGTCTATGCTAATGAGGGAGAGATGATCACTAATGGGTGGGGCTTTCCCCCTCTGATGACACGTACAAAGGGAAAGTGTCAATCAATGTGTTTCTGCAGACTGCTTTTATCACGTGTGATTATTAAAAATAAAATGAATTACGTTTAACCATTAGAGGCTGGTTATATTAACAGGCTGCTGCTACACAACTGTTTAAACCTCCTTTAAATTGATTTTTGCATTATAGCTCCCCTTTAAGGTACAACATAAGAATGATGTAGCCTTAAGAAGGTTTTGAGTAATCCTACTCATTCATATGCTCATTTTTTCTCCAGAATATAAAGAGATCCTGTGAAAACACGGACAGCCATGAAGATGAGGATTCTGCATATTATAATATTAAGGAATGATTCAATCATGTGGTCTTTTATGTACTCATACTTTCTCAGTCATATTCATTACTGACATTACTAAGATTTCAACACTCTTACAGAATTTATTATTTGATCCACAAGCTATGTAAACTTTGTACAGTTTTTTTTAACATAACATAGCGAACTCCTGGTGCAAATAATGCACAGAAAAATGAATACCACTATCTTAAGTGAAAACTGCTTAATAAAATAGTCAGGAGAAACAGCACTTCACCAGTACGGCAACAATGTGTGTGTGTGTGTGTTTTAGCAATTGTCATTCATTCACTGCCTGTAATACAGCCTCCGTGGATAAAAAACGGGCAGCTTTGTTTACACCAGCATCAAGTCAAAAGAAATTCCATGCATAAATTACATAAAGTCTTACATAGAGTTATTTGTATTGGAAAAATAAAATTTTATTAACCTGAAATTTTAAGTTGCCATGCAATTCAAATGTATTTTTTTTATTTATATATGTATATAGCAGAGCTGGTTATAAACAATATATCTGTGCATTTCATTATTTTCTACAAATTAATTTGCTTCCATAATTGAATTATATATCATAACCTTCCCTCCTCCCTCGAAATGACTTTTCTGTACCTCCCTAAATTTCTTTTTTAACTCCAGCACCATTTCAAGTGGATATACACCACATTAGAGAAAAAAAGACAATCTTTACTTTCAGTTCATGGTGACATTTTATGACAATAATGCTCTGACCTCTTTTTCAGTTTTTTTTTTTAAAACATTTTTATTTGTTAAGCCTGTTCAATTTTGTTCTGTAAACTTTTTTCTGTCTTTACTTTGTAATTCTATTTTCTTATTTAAAAAAATATTTTTGTGACATGATGCAGTTGCATATACCGTCCACTAGACGGCGCGACAGGTCGGTGAGCTGCAGAGGTTTGACGTGTGAATCCGCTGTCCGAGGTGCTGATCATTAAACCAACATCTACTGTGAAAGTCATTAAATAATGAAAGCTCTTATTTCCCGAGCCTATTTATATACAATTGAAATCAGCATTATTAGTCCCCCTGAATTATTAGCCTCCTGTTTATTTTTTCCCCCAATTTCTGTTTGATGGAGAGCAGAGTTTTACGACACATTTCTAATCATAATAGTTTTAATTCGTCTCTAATAACTGATTTATTTTATCTTTGCCATGATAACAGTAAATAATATTTGACTAGATATTTTTCAAGACACTTCTATACAACTTAAAGTGACATTTAAAGGCTTAACTAGGTTAATGAGGTTAACTAGGCAGGTTAGGGTAATTAGGCAAGTTATTGTATAATGATGGTTTGTCCTGTAGACTATTGAAAACAAAAATAGCTTAAAGGGGCTAATAATTTTGACCTTAAAATGGCTTTTAAAAAATTTTAAAACTGCTTTTATTCTAGCCGAAATAAAACAAATAAGACTTTCTCCAGAAGAAAAAATATTATTAGACATACTGTGAAAATTTCCTTGCTCTGTTATACATATTTTGGAAAATATTTAGAAAATTCAAAGGGGGGTGAATAATTCTAAATTCAACTATATGTATATATATATATATATATATATATATATATATATATATATATATATATATATATATATATATATATATATATATATATATATATATAGCCAATACATACGCCTGGCAAATTCTGACCTAAAGTTACTTTTATTCAACCAGCAAGTTTGTTTTTGACCAGAAATGACACAGGCTTTTTCCATTAAGAGGCATCATTGTGAAAAAAAATTACTTCACAGCTTCTATTTACATTTGAACAAGACCTGTAAGTGAGAGTTTGCCTGGAGTATGGATGATTTAGGGCCTGACCGTGTACAAATATAATATTAAAAGTAGAGTTATTAGCCACATGGAGACCCATCTTGAAAGTTATGGGAATCAAGCATTGGGTTTGCAAAAAACCCTTGTTTTTATTTGTAATGTATGTATATGTCTCACTGCATTTGTAAAACAAGCATTTGTTTATATTGTTGATACATATATGTTGTATATATTTGATTAAAGAGACAATCCCTCTACTTCTTTATTCATAAATTTTTTTTCCTCGAGAAGGGAATGTGTATTGCTATTTCTCCAACCCAGGCTCATTCTGAAAGCGTAGTCCCATGGATCTTTCTGGAGACTGTGAAATATGTCCTGGGATGTATGTATTTTTGCAGTTTTTGTTTCAGTTGTTGCAGTTTCTTACTTCCCTAAACCCAAACGACGATTTACAAAAGCCGTCCAGAAAAAGAAAAGCCCTCATCTGATTTTTACCATGTTTTCGGATCTTACCACATTCTCGGCGTCAATGAAATGCAGCCATATGTACCTCCGGCTTCATAATTCGCGATCTCCAGAGACGTCCAAGGGACTTCATTTTCAGAATGAGCCTGTGTTGCATTTCTCTTATTTTGTTCCAGTTATTTTTTATTCAAGTCTGAAAGATTTTAGAAATGCCCCCCCCCAATATATATATATATATATATATATATATATATATATATATATATATATATATATATATATATATATATATATATATATATATAATTTTAATAATGTAGCGTTATTACAGAGTTATTACAATAA
This sequence comes from Danio rerio, assembly GCF_052040795.2. Classification (NCBI taxonomy): domain Eukaryota; kingdom Metazoa; phylum Chordata; class Actinopteri; order Cypriniformes; family Danionidae; genus Danio; species Danio rerio. The sequence goes on from NC_141021.1 coordinate 58,003,623, forward strand.
TTATTGCCATGTAAGCTTGCATATCCTTTATTTGAAAAGGAAATAATTATAATTTGATTAATTATATTATTAAATAGTAAATATGTAGTAAAATATATGATGTAAAATAGATTAAATTAGATTTTGAGCTTCCAGACTCATCCTTTGAGATTTCTTCAAAAAAACAAACAAGCAAACAAAAACAAACAAACAATTAGCTTTAACGTTATGGCTGCTGGTCTGTGCTGGTTGAATCTGCTCCTTAAAATAGACTAGCTAAGAAACTAAAAAGGATAGTAAATAGTGAAATACATACTGTTCAAAACCTTTTTTTACAGAGCTCTCTATCAATATGGAATCTCCCCACACACAGAAACACAAAGTTAGCACTAGCAGAAAATAAATGGGGGAAGAAAGAACAGTGACGCAAGTGTACGTGTTTATCATCAGTCAGTGTCTCTCATTATAAATAGCCAAGCTAAGTCAATATAGAGCCAACAAAGTAAATAGTTTAAAATGAAAACAGTTTAAATTCGTTGTGTATTCGCAATTAATATCATGTTGCGCATGTTTGTTTACTCCACTTAGCATCGCGTCACTGAAAGAGCATTTTTAGTCACACTTTACACTAAAGTTGTATTACTTATTGCTAGTTAATGTATTTACTAACACGATAAAACAATGAACAATACCTTTATTACAGTGTTTATTCATCAGCCAATGTTAGTTAAGGGAAATAAAGTTGTTTATTCTTAGTTCGTTAATTTACAGTGCTATGAATATAGATTGCAATGCTAAATGTTAAACTAGGATTAATTATTAAAAGCTGTACATGTATTGTTTATTATTAGTACTGCATATATTAACTAATATGAATTAATAAAACATTGTAAAGTGACCGCATTTAAAATAAAAGAAAAAGAAGAAGAGGAAGCAGGAAGTGAAACCTGTTGAAGTTTTCCGTCCATCATAATCAGTTCTCTGTTCAGTGCTTCAATACTGCAGTAAAGCAAGGTAAGATACACATCTGAATATTAAAATTAGATTAGGTTTCAGTGATGACTGGTTACTATATGATGAAAATGACTAGTGTGTATCTGTGATAGCATGAAGCCTACAGAAAAGCTTTAGTGTGTACTTACAGTTCTGCTTTAATGTCTTTCAGGATGTTTTGTCTTTCATTTATAATTTCTCTGCTCATGATTCCCGGTGAGTCTGAAAACTATTCAAAACTTATAGTGAGACATTAAGTACTGTGAAATATGATGATAGATCATCAATGATAGCTCAAATAGGTAAATTTTGTCTAGTTGACACTTCTTGTAATGCGGGGTGTTTCTGTCACTTTGGTCAAGTTTTTGTTATCCACTAGGTGGCATTTTAAATAATATGAGCGAATAGAGCATGATACTGTATTATTTATGTATGTATTGAATGGTTACAGTAAGTACTGAAGAGTAGGGAAGTTTGATTTTTACAAAAAAAAAAAAAAAAAAAAAAAAAAAAATATATATATATATATATATATATATATATATATATATACACAAAAGAAATCAAATCAAACAGTGAAGCAGAAAATCTGAAGAGACTATATTTTCTGCAGAAAGCAGTTTTTTGGTTTTCTCCCGTTATCATTCAATTGAAAAATGATCATGTATTTCTCTCGTATTTTTGATCTTTGTATTAAATGATGATCGACACAGTCAGTCCTCGGATTGTTGCTAGAAGTGATACAGCTGCAGCCGAAAGTTAATTAATTAATTTTCTTTGGGCTTAGTCCCTTTATTTATCAGGGGTCGCCACAGCGGAATGAACCGCTAACTATTCCAGCACATGTTTTACACAGTGGATGCCCTTCCAGCTGCAACCCATCTCTGGGAAACACTCATTCACACTCATACACTACGGACAATTTAGCCCAACTAATTCACATGTACCACATGTCTTTAGACTGTGGGGGAAACCGGAGCACTCAGAGGAAACCCACGCCAACACGGGGAGAACATGCAAACTCCACACAGAAATGCCAACTGACCCAGCCGAAGCTCGAACCAGCGGCATTCTTGCTGTGAGGTGGACGTGTTACCCACTGCGCCACCGTGCAGCCCCTATTATTTATTAAATTACCTATATATAATATTTTATAAACATCTCACAATCCCATCCCTAAAACCAACCATCATAGTAATGTGGCAACAGTAATACAGAGTATTTTACATATTATTTATTGAATTATGCCTTTATTGTATTTTATTAACGTCTATCCCTACCTCAATCCTATCCCTCACAGTAATGTAAATAATATATAATATAGATATTTCTCATTAAAGGTTTACGAAACCCTTAAGTACATTTTTTTGTAAGATGTTAACAGATTTGTGTGTGTTGAGCATCAGTTAAGACACTGTTAGCACCTGTCAGCTTTAATTGAGGGTAAACTGGATCATTTTGAGCTTTTGTCAGCTAATTTCAGCTTCCGGGTTTAAAATGATTTTTGGGGAGGGATCAAAATCGGCGACGGAGCGCAAAACTGCAAGTGCAAAGATGACGCGTAAGCTTCTCATTATTATTCATAGCAGAGTTTTCTTACCCTATGAGAAGAGCCGGCTTATTAATTATTCATGACTGTGCATGCTTTCCGACGGCAAGGCAGACTTGCCAGTGCCAATCTGTGAGACAGGGACCCACGGCACACAGTATTTAGCTGTTCATGAAGGGTCGTATGTGTTTGTTTTAATGATCCACGGGATTTGTTGCATGTGTTTCCCCGCGATGCTGTCCGGGCCGTTACAGCAAAGCTGTTTATGTGCTGCAAGCATTTTTGTCGAGAGGACAGTACGAGAATTGGAGAATGGTGGATGTTGTCTTTTATAAGGAGTTCGTTCACATTCAGACACATCGCCGTGCTGCTGTGTTCGCCTAAATCCTCCAGATTACCAACAGGGCTAATGTTTAAAATAGACAGAGCAAGAGACCTGCTGCACTGAGTCTGCATTCAGACCCGGGGATTGAGGAAGAAGTCCTCATTTATAGTGTTTATATGAACACCATTATCTTCATAATGATATAAATTGTGGTTGTGTGTATCAAATAACGAATGACAAATGTGGCAGGGCATTAAATTACTGTTTATTTCTTTGCATTTTAACTTTGTAAACTATAATATCATGCATCTCCTCACGGTTTGTCTCTCATTTTGTGAGGCAACTGACACAACAGTTGTTCGCTCCCCTCCTTCTCCCCTGCTGGCCACGCCCACTCCTGCCCTTTGATTGCGTAGGTCCACGCCCATTTTGATGCATCTTTTGAAAAAATTCTGAGGTAGACCTGAACCAAAAGTGGGGGGTGTCATGACCCTTTAACCTGCAGCCAGAGATGTCTCTCTTCTAGAATTTACCCAATCCTCCCAACCACCAGGGGACCTGCACATGAATGTGATAGAAAATATGATATGCAAGAGCTGATTAAATCATCCTTTGATTTTTATTTTGGCTTGTAAACATTTTGAATTGATTATAAAAACGGCCACATTTCTGTCTTTTTTATTAAAACTATACTTGCACTATTCTTCTACCTCAGAGTCAGCTTTGTAATAAACTTAAAAATCGGCCTTTGAGCTTGATAGGAGTGATAGTAGCACTGTAACTTCTGCATATTTACATCACAATTTTTCTTATAGCTTTAACACCCAGTTGTACTGTATAGAGGTGCAAAAAGAATTGATAACAATACACAGCGTTGTTGAGAAATAAAAACCAATAAACAACATGGAGGGAGAGATTATTATAACTTAGGTTTTTATTCATGCAGCTGTAAGAACGGTCTTTAAACCACAGCGGTTCGAACTGTAGTTCTGCCGAGTGACTAAAAAAGTGATCAGCATGATGGTAAAAAACTGTACATTTCTAGTCAAACCATTCTTCTGCAATCTCATACCAAAAACGGAAATAAGAGCAGTATTAATAGCTATAAATATGGGAGAGCGTTGATATTATGTGATTGTATTGTATTGCAATATGGAACAATTAAATGTTGATGTTAAATCAAAAGTAATTCACAAATACTTGAAAATGAGATGATTTAATGACAATAAATCTCTATGGTTACAACTGAATTAATAACAAAATAACTGTATAAAATGATCAAATATGAAATGACAAAACATATGGTATAAATTGTACCCAGCTTAAATGCAAAATTAAAGTTACCAAAGGTAGAAGGAGAGACACAGAAGGAGGGAGAGAGAGACAAAGAGAGCAGGCCCAAAAGCCTGATTGCAGTAGAGTCAGAGAAGATAGACTCCAGAGGAGGAGAGGAGCAGAGCAGGAGAGAAGCAGGCCAAGAAAAGAGAGGGCAAGAAAAGAGACAGAGCTCGAGTTTACCAACTATTTTGTATATTTCTTGACCATGTGACTAAAGCCATTCAAGACATTCAAACTGACTAATCAACATGTGACCACACCATAAAACCCCCAAAGTCCACACAACAGGCCCTGATCTTATCAGTATCTGCCTTTGTAGTCAGTATGGACCTTCTTGAGTGAAAAAGCATGTTTTGTCATATAAACAAATGCATTTGATAATTTAGCCTCTTACACAGCACATGCTTTTCTTCAACTTTGAAAACACTATGAATACCTATTTTATAATTTACAGGAGTTTGCAGCCAGGAATGGGAAGTTCGGTACTCAAAAAGTGCAATATGTGCTTTAAAGGGTTCAACAATACATTTATCAGCCAGTTATAAACACCCAGATGTTTTCACTGTGACAGAGATATTTTGGACTGTAAACCCCAAAAAAAGAGAATTAATCAATCTGCTAAACCATTCAGATTACACAGGCAGAGTTGAGGTCCTTCAGAAAAACTATTTTGTTTTTCTCACGCTCAGTAATGTGAGACATGAGGATGAAGGAATGTACTGCATCAGAATTGTGACAAATGAAGGACAGCGATATCTGGGTCACCCTGGGATGGAGCTCACAGTGACAGGTACAGTTAAACTCATGTTGCACAGACAGATTTATTCTGCTCAGTGATGTACTGTAATTGTTACACATTTCCCCTGTGTTTTCAGAGCTCAGAGTGGAGACTCCTGCAGAGGTTGTTGAAGGAGATTCTCCAGTCTTAACTTGTAAAAGCTCCTGCAATCTCAGCAGCACAAACTTCAGCTGGTATAAAAACAGCAAGTCTTTCTCAAAATGGGTGCGTCAGAATCAGCTGAATCTGCAGTCGGTCAGCAGAGAATATGCTGGAAACTACAGCTGTGCAGTGAAAGATCTGAAAGATCTGCCGTCTCCTGCTCTCACGCTCAACGTCAGATGTACGGCGAGATCTTCAGCTTCTCGAACTCGTCATATTCACCTCTGTCAAACTCACTGATGCTGATTGTTTTTCAGATCCTCCAAAGAGCGTCTCAGTGTCCGTCAGTGGATCTGCTGTAATAGTGTCTGGAGATTCAGTGACTCTGAACTGCAGCAGTGACTCAAACCCTCCTGCACTGAACTTCAGCTGGTTTAAAGACAATCAAAGCTCAGCTGTTGGATCAGGACAGAGTTTCAGCATCTCCATCTTTAACTCCAGTCACAGTGGACGATACTACTGCGAGGCGCACAATAAATATGGCTCTCTGAGATCAGAGTCTGTTTCAGTCACTGTTGAAGGTGAGGATCATCATATCACTCTGCAGTCCAGCACTGGTTTACTGAAGCTTAGCAGGGTTGCGCCTAGTCAGAGACTGTATAGGAAAATGAAAGTTTGGGACACACCAAGCTGACGGTCGGCCATTGAGCTGTGTTGTGTGTTTATAATGAGTGTCTGATTTAAAACACATTTTTCTCTCTTCTGCACAGAAAGCAGCTCATCTTGGATCTCGATCACAGCAGGAATCGCTGCATCTGCTTTTGTGTTCGTTTTTATTGTCATCATAAGGTAAGAGAGACTCTGAAGACTCAGAGTCAGTATGTGTTCATGATCATTTCCTCTTCTTCATTTCACAGGAAGCGAGTGACTCGGTCAGAAGAGCAAAACCACAGAGGATCACAACAACAACACCACAGTGCGGTATGTAAATCTCCTCACATGTGATTGGTCAGTGATGGGCGAATAATTAATCCTCTCATCATCATCAGGTGGAGTCTCCTGAAGACCCCTACATGGCCCTTGACCCCAATTCCAGATGCTCTGAGTACGACACACTGGACGTGAGTCACTCTCTGTTTATCATCCACAGATATACATAGCATATGATTTATTCTGATTCATATTTATTCATCATTCTCTAGAATTTGAAGAGATCCTGTGAAAACACAGACGACCGTGAAGATGATGGTTCCACATATTATAATATTGATCAATGATTATTCAAATAGTCACATCTTGACTTATTTCATGATTTACTTTCCTTGTGAGATTTCCTTGATGCTGTTTTAAGTCTTTTTTTAATTAAGTAGGGTATTTATAATTTACCTGTTCGGTAGCCTAAGGTAAACTAAAGGCAAAATAGAGTAGAGGAACTATGACATCACTTTGTATGCAAAAACCTGGAAGCGAGTTTGCATTTTAGCAGTTCCAGTTGCCTCGTCTCAAAGTCAATGTGTTTTTTAAATGGGATTTTGGTTAAATCACATTAAATAAGGTTTGTGGCGAACACAAACTCAAGATACTTTCACGTTTTATTCCATGCCATAAAACACATCAGTTACAGCACACTCCTGATTTTTTTAATCGGTTATGCTTCTTTAAATAGACAGTTGCTATCAAGTTGCTAAACGGGACTACAGGCGGTGTCAGAGACATTATACATCATCTGTTTACATACACTGTTTACATCTGTTTCATTACTTCAAAATCAGTTTTATATACTGTTAACTTTCATAGATATTTATATACTTACATTTTATAATTATACTCCAGTCACTTCTGTGTATATATATGTGTATTTATGTGTATGTTGTGTGTATGACTTCACTGTGGACGGCAAAGTAAGAATCTCATTGTACAGGGAAACGTATTTCCTTACTGTGCACATGACAATAAGCAATTGAATTGAATTGAATTGAATTGAATTGAATTGAATTGAATTGAATCGAGCTGATCTGGTCTGGAGCGCAGCTCGCTTGTGTTGGGGATTTGGATTCATCTGTGATTTAAGTATTTTCATGAATAGTGTTTTATAGTTTGTAGTGTTTTTCTCATTGGGAGTTCATATTGTGTGTAGATAATGCCTTCACTTGTAAAGACCGTCGAGATTCATTTGTTGATCATTTATTTTAATTAAACGATATTATAAAGATACTGCTAAGTGCAGCCTGTCTCCTGCTCTCAGTAACGCAAACTTGTGAATAAATGTGTAAAAATACATGCATGTTAACATAATTTTAACATGATCAAGTGATTTTTGGTCAGGTTTTTCTAAATCTAAACACATTTAACTCTGTCATAATGGCATTATTTACACTCCTCCTTAAATGTATAGCAGATGTGACTGTATTGGCTGCTTTTTACTGTACTTCGTGACAAAAAATATTGAATGTTGTTCTGTGTCCATAATCTAACTTGCACACATATAGACTTGCTCCTCACGCCTCATTTCTGTCGTCTGTTAGGGTAAGCAGGCTGTATGCGTGCAAGCGATACACTTATTTGAATATGTCTTATGATAATACTATGTAGGCAAATTTATACAAACAGTTTTATAAGTATAACAACAACCGTAAAGCAAAACAAAATGTATTTCACACGTAAAAAAACTATTAAAAAGGCCTGTAGGTCTATACAGGTGTGTTTTTGCGTATTTATTTGTTTATAATACATAGTGTGGTTTATAATATAATAAACCGAGAGAGTAAATCTTTGTCATGGACTATATATACTAGGGTGGTGCTAACATCACAGGCGAGCGCCCTGAATTCGCTGTAGTCCGTTTATAGCCTAATGTTAGCTTTTCAGCTCTTGCGTTTGCATTTAAGTGTAATGAACAGTGTTTTTTGAAGCGCTTTGGGTGTATGGCCATACACTGTAAATGCGCCATATAAATACAAATTACATTACACTAAAGTGTTGTTTTCATTCACATGGCATGGTAGAGCAGACAACATGGCCGATGCAGTACATCTATTCATTTATACTAGCCACATTCCAAAACACATACTATCTCAACTCTAGAATTACAACCGATAGTTAGTGCACTCATTTTTACCGATTTTTTTGTTATGTTGAGTCATTTGTAACATACACAAAAAAAAAAAATTAATTGGATTTACTACATTTTTTTTTAAGGCAAGTGGTTGCATATAATTTATATGGGCTGAATTTAAACATAGTGATGTTCAACCTAATTTGTTTGTTTTAATTCAGCCCATATAAACTGTTTGCAACTAGTTACCTTAAAAAAATGGTGTAAATCCACACACCGCCTTTAACACTCATCAAGAGTCATCATGCTGCAGGTATTAGGAGGCTTGCTGAAGGTTGCAGCTGAAATGCAGTGAGGAATTTGCATCTTTGATACACTATGACAGTTCATATTAATTAAAGAGTAAGAATGATTCATAAATCTATATTACAGATTTAAGTACTTCACAATATTAGGGTTCAAAAACACTGTATTTATTATAAAGTGCAATAGTCTTATTTGTTTTATTTTGGCAAGAATAAAAGCAGTTTTTAATTTTTAAAAAGCTATTTTAAGGTCAATATTATTAGATCCTTTAAGTAATTTTTTTTATAATACAGAACAAACCATCATTATACAATAACCTGCCTAATTACCCTAACCTGCCTAGTTAAACTAATTAACCTAGTTAAGCCTTTAAATGTCACTTTAAGCTGTATAGAAGTGTCTTGAAAAATATCTAGTCAAATATTATTTACTGTCATCATGGCAAAGATAAAA
>NC_141021.1:58602500-58627500 GCF_052040795.2 Danio rerio
AATAAATAAAAATGCAATAAATAAATAAATGTATATAAAAATCCACAAATTCCTGCATAAATAAAATAACAAATAAATATGTAAATAAATAAATGCACAGGTAAAGTCAGAATTATTCGCCGCCCTTTGAATTTGTTTTCTTTTTTAAAAATTTCCCAAATGATGATTAACAGAGCAAGGAAATGTTCACAGTATGTCTGATAATATTTTTTTCTTCTGGAGAAAGTCTTATTTGTTTTATTTTGACTAGAATAAAATAGTTCTTAATTTTTATTTTTAAACATTTTAAGGACAATATTATTAGCCCCTTTAAGCATTGTTTTTCTGATAGTCTACAGAACAATCCACCATTATACAATAACTTGCCTAATTAGCCTAACCTGCCTAGTTAACCTAATTAACCTAGTTAAGCCTGTAAATGTCACTTTAAGCTGTATAGAAGTGTCTTGAAGAGTATCTAGTCAAATATTATTTACAGTCATCATGGCAAAGATAAAATAAATCAGTTAATAGAGATGAGTTATTAAAACTATTATGTTTAGAAATGTGCTGAATAAAATCTTCTCTCTGTTAAACAGAAATTGGCAAAAAAATAAACAGGGGGCGAATAATTCAGACTGTACATAATATTTGACCAGATAATTTTCAAGACACTAGAATTCAGCTTAAAGTGACAATTAACTAAGGTTAATTAGCTAAGCTTAGCTAGGTTAATTATCATAAAGTTAGGGTAATTAGGCAGGTCATTCTGTAACAGTAGGTTGTTCTGGAGAATATCCAAAACAAAAATTGCTTAAAGGGGCAATTAATATTGACCTTAAAATGGTTTTAAAAAAATTTAAATCTGCTTTTATTCTAACCAAAATTAAACAAATAAGACTTTCTCCTGAAGAAAAAAATATTTTAGGAAATACTGTGAAAATGTCCTTGCTCTGTTAAACATTAATTGGAAAATATTGGAAAAAGAAAAAACATTCACAGGAGGGCAAATAATTTGGACTTCAACCTTATGTGTGTGTGATTTAAACACTTCTATCTGCTCTGTGTTTAGTGCGGTGTGTGTTGTGTGTTTCACCTGGATGTAGCCCTGCTGATCGATGAGGAGGTTTTCTGGTTTAAGGTCTCTGTAGATCAGGTCAAGGGCATGCAGATATTCAAAGGTCAAAACTATTTGTGAAGCATAGAAGCGCGCGTGAGGTTCACTGCAAGAGAGAAAGAGCAAAAACACACAGAACAGATGCAGTTACGTACAGCAGGAACATTACTACAGTACTGTTATAGCAGAGAGGCGGAGAACACTTTACAATAAGATTCTATTAGTTAATGGATTTACTAACATGAACTATTCATTTTCCTTCAGCTTATTCCCTTTATTCATCAGGGGTCGCCACAGCGGAATGAACCGCCAACTAATCCAGCATATGTTTTACACAGCGGCCCTTTCAGCCACAACCCAGTACTGGGAAACACCCATACACACTCACATTCACACTCATACACTACGGCCAAATTGTTTTACACAATTTACCCAGAGGAAACCCACACCAACATGGTGAGAACATGCAAACTCCACACAGAAATGCTAATTGGCCCAGCTGGGACTTGAACCAGCGCCCTTCTTGCTGTGACAGTGCTAACCACTGAGCCACAGTGTCGCCCATAATAATAATAATAATAACCAATCATTTATTCATTTTTGTTACAGCTTAGTCCCTTTATTAATCTAGGTTCGCCACAGGGGAATGAACCACCAATAATAATAATTTCAAGCAAATAAAATCAGTATAGTTAACTCAAAGTCAGAAGTATGGAGTGCTTCGAGGATTATTAATCTTCATTTCACCTCAGCACATCCAGAACGTAAATATATTCACCTGAATCTGCCGATTCTGCGCAGGTGTGAAAACATCTCTCCTCCCTGAACGTACTGCATCACCATGTAGAGATTGGTGTTGTCCTGCAACAGACACACACACATCACTGACACACTGTGCTTCACCTGACTGTAGGTGTTCTTGAGCTGAGCTCACCTTGAAGGAGTACTCCAGTCGCACTAAGAAGGGGAAGCTGACGGCCTGCAGTATCCGCTTCTCATTCAGAGTGTGTTCAATCTGCTTCAGCTTCACCACCTGAACACAAAAACAGAGTCACGTATTCATATACACAGGGTTTCCACACTGGATTTCAAATGATGGGTGGCACTTCCTGGGGATTTCCATCCAAAATAATTGAAATCAATCATTTTAAATGATAATGATGTGGTGTAAATACTGCATAAACATGTTGAAAACGGAGTGAGAAGTACTTTTGGCTTTGTGTTTGATTTTGATATGAACAAACACAGTAATAATCACCACCTATATCAATATATATCATATCAATGTCTTTAATACTGCTGTGGATGAGTTACTCATGGTCTGCTAGCAATCTGAACTTAAAACTATATCACAACATTCTCTGGTATTTATTCAACCCAAGCTCATTCTGAAAACGTAGCTCTGTGGACGTTTCTGGAGAACGCGACTTACGTGGCCGGAGGTACGTATGCAGGCACGTGCACACATAGGGCTCAACCTGTGCAGTGCACATGCCCTTTTTAGTCTTGGATAGAAAGTGCCCCCGCGACACACCTTTTCCCCCTACCGCCCTTCAGTAGGCGCGCGACAACACCGCTCTAGAGTACGTGCGCTCCTCACCCCCCCACCAACCCCCCCCCCCGCTTTACAGTACGCGAACAACAACAGCGCTAATCAGTACGCGATAAGCTCCACTCAGCAGTTTGCGAGCGACAACACCGCTCATCGGTACGCGCGCGACAACACCGCTCATCGGTACGCGCGCGACAACACCGCTCATCGGTACGCGCGCGACAACACCGCTCTCCGGTACGCGTGCGACAACGATGATGATGATGATGATGATGATGATGATGATGATGATGATGATGATGACGACGACGACGACAACAACAAACACAACAACCCTCCTACCTGCATATGCCCTTTGGACAGCCTCTGCACGGGCCTGTACGTATGGCCGCATTTCGTTTTTTTCACGCGAAAGCTACGAGGCAGTGTGACGCCGCTCCTCTTCACGCTCTTGAGCTTTGGTTGAATAAATACCAGAGAATGTTGTGATATAGTTTTAAGTTCAGAATAACTCCAAGAACTCATCTAAAACCAGTTTGTCCGGTTAGCTCGTCGTGTTATGTCGGCGGACTGGAGGCCCGCGATTTACGTGGCCGGAGGTGTGTATGCAGGCACGTGCACACATAGGGCTCAACCTGTGCAGTGCACATGCCCTTTTTAGTCTTGGATAGAAAGTGCCCCCGCGACACACCTTTTCCCCCTACCGCCCTTCAGTAGGCGCGCGACAACACCGCTCTAGAGTACGTGCGCTCCTCACCCCCCCCCCCCCCCCCCCACCCCGCTTTACAGTACGCGAACAACAACAGCGCTAATCAGTACGCGATAAGCTCCACTCAGCAGTTCGCGCGCGAAAACACCGCTCATCGCTACGCGCGCGACAACACCGCTCTCCGGTACGCGTGCGACAACACCGCTCATCGGTACGCGTGCGACAACGATGATGATGATGATGATGATGATGATGATGATGATGATGATGATGATGATGATGATGATGATGATGACGACGACGTCGACGACGACGACAACAACAAACACAACAACCCTCCTACCTGCATATGCCCTTTGGACAGCCTCTGCACGGGCCTGTACGTATGGCCGCATTTCGTTTTTTTCACGCGAAAGCTACGAGGCAGTGTGACGCCGCTCCTCTTCACGCTCTTGAGCTTTGGTTGAATAAATACCAGAGAATGTTGTGATATAGTTTTAAGTTCAGAATAACTCCAAGAACTCATCTAAAACCAGTTTGTCCGGTTAGCTCGTCGTGTTATGTCGGCGGACCGGAGGCCCGGAGGGGAGCTGACGGCAACGTTGACCGCGTTCAAGTCCGGGGAAAAGCGGTTCCAGGAATCAGGTAAGACAAAAAACAGAATCCAAAAAATAAAGCGAACAAGTGCATAACGAGGCGAGAATGCGGTGAAATCCGAAAACACGGTCAAAATCAGACGAGGGCTTTTCTTTTTTTCTGGACGGCTTTTGTAAATCATTGCTTGGGTTTAGGAAAGGAGGAGGAGGGTGGCTGGGTCAGCCGGTTAGCCGGCCGCCCAGTCAATCGTTCAGTCATTCTGTATGTTAGTCAGTCGGGTAGACAGTCGCTCGACAGCGAGAACAGCCAAGCGTGAACAGCAATCGCAAGAGGCGTTAGAGATGCGAAAAAGTGCGCACAGCGGCCTCTCGCGGATTTGCTAAAACAAAAACTGCATACATACCTCCCGGGACGTATTTCGCGGTCTCCAGAAACATCCGCGGGGCTACGTTTCCAGAATGAGCCTGGGTTGTATTTATTGCAATAACCGTATCAATGATGATATATCCACTGAGAGACTAAAAACACTCCAATATCTAGTCAGAAAAGTAATATTTTTCCTATTTTTTATTTTATATTTACGAAACACAAGTAGTGTTGTGCGCACACGCGTAATGTAATATTAGTTTCATTCATCCTGGACACTAGAGGATGCCCTTGCCCATATATTTCATGTCTGCATCACAGAAGTTAAAGCATCAACCAGAGCAATCCCCAATCACCTGAGCAAAAAAATAAAGATAAAAACGCTTATACAGATAATAAATAATTGATCTATTCGTGTTCTTCAAACCCATCTGTGCATTTTAATAATGCAATACCAACCAGTATAAAGTATATTTATAAAGCAAAGCTAACTAGCCTTTATCACTTTATAAAATGCTATAAAAGATTAACATTTCTTCCTCACCCTGTCATATAAAACCACATCTGCTCACAGAAATGCTCCCAGTGAGGGAAATCACTCCCAAATGTCCTGCAAAGCATCACTGAGTGTAGTAAAATCTGATTTTTAGCTCCGCCCACCTTCTGTTTGTTGAGGATCTTCATGGCGTAGTGCTGTCCTGTCTCTCGGTGTCTGACCAGCATCACGCGGCCGAATGAACCAGTGCCCAGAGTTTTCAACCGGTCGAAGTCCTCCAGGCAGGCGGTGTTCTGTGTGACGCACAAAATATTGCATTCTCACATTATTCAAGTGTGTTTTTTTTCTAATAATATTGTGTCAGAGTTTTGTTTGTTTAAATGTATCTAAGATCATAAAACAAGGTAATTTTCTCACAATTTGCATTTAATAATTTTGATGTGGCTCTTTTCAATTCAGGGCTTAAGATCTAAAAGCCCCTCTCTTCCATAAACCAGCTGGCCAAGTCTGTTTTAATTGGTACACATAATGTAATATGGTAACACTTTACAATAAGGTTTATTAGTTAATGCATTTACTAACATGAACTAATCATGAACAACACATGTACAGCATTTATTAATCATAATTGAACATTTACTAATGCATTATTAACATCCAAGTCCATGCTTGTTAACATTAGTTAATGCACCATGAGTTAACATGAACTAACAATGAACTACTGTATTTTCATTAACTAACGCTAACTAACAAGAACAATGACAGTAGTGTATGTATTGTTCATTGTTTGTTCATGTTAGTAAATGCATTAATTAACATTAACTAATGAACCTTATTGTAAAGTGTGACCTATAATATTAATTTCATTCATCCTGGACACTAGAGGGCACCCTTGCTCATAAATTCCACATCTGCATCACAGAAGTTAAAACATCACCTGAGCAATAACGCTTACAAACGCTTATACTAATCAAACATGAACAGCCGGCTAAGTCTGTTTCAATTGGTCTATTCTGTCTGCGAAACGATTTACTGATGTCAAGAGTGTTTGTATGTGGAGTGGAGGCGGGAATTATACAGATGTGTTACTTTAACCTTGTTGATGTAGTTTACGATTAGACAATGATTTGAAAATATGACAACTTGTTAAGAAGATTCTGAGCAGATTCAAGATTTTAAAATTTCATGGTTCGCCGCTAGTCATGGTCTGCTAGCAATGGGGGATTTGAACTTAAAAATATACAGTATATCACAATATGTTTTGTATTTCTTTCAATAACCATATCAGTGATGCTAAATCATATATATCCATTGAGATACGAAAAAAAGTCCTGTATCTATACAGAAAGTCATAGTTTTTCCTATTATTTTATTTTTACAAATCAAACGTAATGTATTATCAGTTTCATTGATCCTGGACACTAGAGGGCACCCTTGCACATAAACGCCACATCTGCATCACAGACGTTAAAACATCAACAATCACCTGAGCAAAAAAGCATGGGCTGCATTCGAAACCGCATACTTCCATACTATACAGTACGCTAAAATTAGTATGCGAGCTGAGTAGTATGTCCGAATTCATAGAATTCGAAAATCAGTATGCGAGAAGTACCCGGATGACTTACTACTTCCGGCGAGATTCTGGAGTGTGCATCCCATGCATGCTGCACTATCCCATAATGCCCCCCGAGCGAATTCATGAATGGGACTAAAGCGACGCAGGTAGGTCACGTGACCATGACAAAATGGCGGATGTTGTACGTCCGAATTCCATTCATACTTGTCACATTCATACTGTATAGAACGGCCGAGTAGTACATTTAAATATAAATGTAGCACCTACTGAGTAGTAGGCGGTTTCAGACACAGCCCTGGACACAACAAACATGAACAGCTGGCCAAGTATGTGCACAGACAAACATGTGAAAATATAATAGCAACTTGTTAAGGCAAACCACAGCCGATTCAACCTTTTAAAATTTGGAACGATCATTACTGTGAAACAGTGTCATAGTTTCTTGTTTCTACCTTACCTCAGAGCAGTTTTTACATACACTGTAAAAAAAAAACGTAAAAAAAAAAAAGGTCTAATGACTGGCAGCAATGGCTGCCAAATAAAAACCATAAATATATGGTCAAATTTCTTTGTTGAAATAAAGTGCAAAAAATAATAAATCTACAGATATTTTCATTAAAACATTTACAGAAAAACTGTTACTTTACAGACTTTTCCTAGACCAATCAGATGCCGTCATTAGACCTTTTTAAAGATTTTATTTTTTTTTCACAGAGCAAGTGATTACAATTTGTTACTTAAATTTTACTTAATTTTGAATGTACTTTAAAAAAAACAGGAAAAAACAGTGTGTAAATAATACGGTAATTTTATTGTGTAAAACAGACAAATTGCTGTAATTCATCATTAATTATAGGGTACATAAAATAACAGTCAAGCTGTTAATTTACAGATATTGTTTGTAATTTTTACAGACTTTTGAATTTAATTTAAAATAACAGAAAAAATACTTTATAAATAATACTGTAATTTCCCTGTATAAAAAAAATAAAAATGTCAGTAATTTGTCTTTAATGATAAAGTACCGAACATGAAAGTCAAACAGTTAATTTAGAGAGATTGTTTGTCATTTTACTAAGTTTTGAATATAATGTGAAATGACAAAAAAATACTGTAAAAATTTAGAGATATTTTCTGTAAAATTAGTATTTTTTTACAGTGTATGCAAATTTGTAGACTTGGCATTTTTAATATGACGTTTGCCACATTAATAATATCTCATTAGGCTGATCAACCAAAACATATCAGATTATATGATAAATAAGGCATAATGTACATCCAGCTGTTCGCTCCCACTGAAAAATAGTCAAGATGATTTGCAGTACCTGGATAAGCAAATTAGTTTTACAGTTATTAACTGGGAAGAACAATTATCTTTGAATGTCATGATTAACCAATCAGAACCACATATAGGCACACAGATGGACGAGTAATAACTGCATTTAAAAGATGACACTTTCAATAAAATGAGAAAATAAGTTCTTAAATCCTCCTGTCATCAAATGTGCTGTATATTTTGGTCGTCTGTCCTCTTACCTGTGCAGGATTCTCCCATTTCCTGAGGAAATCTTCTTTGGCGAAGGCCAGAAACTCTTTGACTGTGGAAAGAGACAGAAACGTGACTCTATTACACTATACAGCTTCAGGATGATCAGTGTGATTACAGAAAAACACGTTGTTCAATCAACTACAAGCTTCCTGCCATCTGACTTTGAGTTTATACTTATTGAGCAAGTAAAAGGGGCTTTTTCAGTTTAATGATGACAGTTTGCTTTTGTAAAGTTATTATTATTAGCAGTATTATTTATTATATCCATATTTATATTTGTTTTATTAAAAACAAGCTTAGATTTGCCCACCTGTCAGGTTTTGGATCATATGGGGCATAGCAGGTGTATTTGGAAATAACTCAGTATTTTGACCACACTTCGCTATTATTGTTCCTTTATTAGTTTGCTGGAGATTAGAACTGAATTCAGAAACAGTTTTGAAAAAAATCTTTGCGCTTAACAAACTAAATTAATTATGTCTTTTGCACCCTGTGCTTCAGACTTTGTGCCTAGATCGTTAAAATAGAGCCCTAAGAGTTTTTACTGAAGCAAACATTTCACAGATTCCCAAAAAGACTTTGATAAAATATATAAAGCAAGCATGAATAAAGAAAAAAGCTGCAAAACAAACAACCTGAGGTGCGTTTCCCAAACAAATAATGTAACTCACGGTTGAACTATCATAGCACGATGCATCGTTTGGGAAAAGAGAGATGTAGTGACGAGTGTTTCCCAAAACCTATAGTTTCTCGGTTGCACAACACAAAACCTCCATAATGATGCTCTAAATGGGGTGGTAACAACTTTTTTAGAGCCCATCATTTCTTTGTGCAAATTATATTGTTTTACACGCATAAAAAATATCCAATATTAGTTTTGGTAAAAACTTGCACTCATGTTTTTCATATTAATTGAAATATATGTAAATGGCACATATAGAGCCTGTATTTCCTTTACAAATATTATTGAGAACATTACATATTCGATTCTAAAACATAAAATCACTTATAAACATAATTAAATAAATAAATAAATAAATAAATAAATAATGAGGTGATTTTTTAAGAAATTAAAATAAAAATTTATAATTTATTAGGAAATTTTTTTAAAATCCTACTTTAATAATAATAATTATGATGATGATGATGATGATTATTATTATTATTAATATGAATAAATTTTTTATTGTTTATTTGTTTATTTAATTTTTTTAAGTCTACTTTTACAATTTGACACATGTAATCCACTGCAGAAATGTTCTAACCAGCAGACCCATGTCATATACAGCAGGCTACGTTTCTTAACAAATAACCTACTATAAAATAAAAGCATTACTGTATGCTATGTTTTTTGTTTTCAAATTTTGGAGCAATGACCGTAAACAAATACACTAGTGTGGAGATTTCGTTTGGCTGTGTTCAAAATGATATCAATGTTTTCAAAGTGCACTACAAAGGGAACGTAACTCTAAACATGAAAATTACTAAAACTGAACTGTAAAATTACTTTGAAAGCAAATTACACCTATGAGTGATGACTTTAATGCTCCTTTATTTTTAATCAGTCCAAGTTTGAATTTTAGAAGGTTCTAAATGAATAGGGCATAGGGGGATAAGTAGGACTAGAACACAGCCAGGAACTATGTTTCCAACTAAATCAAATCAAATCACTTTTATTGTCACATCATCAGCAGAACGTGTGCTGTGATGAGTGAAAAGCTTAGGTGCTGGCTCCAGACATTACAAAATACAGATAGTATCTGTACTACAGCTCCAGAGGTATAGTTGCAAGCATAGAAGTTTGAGAAACCTCAAATCAATGAACTATGTTTGTAACGATGGAACTTGCGAATTTAGTTGGCTAACGATGGTTTTTGGAAACGCACCCCTGAACAACACCCAATGTGACTGCTCTCGTGGAAAGGAAAACACCCGATGTTTTCCTTTTTGTTTTTACTTTATGGTTTCCCCAAAGTCAAGAAGTATTCAGGTAAAGAAACTGATGGATAAAATGTAACGTAAGATAAAACTATACTATTTATTATATGAATAATTCAATCAAATTAATCTTTACAGGGCTCAACAATAAGAACTGCCCGGTGGCCCAGGGCTAGCGTGTGAGACGCTTGGGACAGTAGACAGGATCATTACTGACCCGATCGGGACAGTGCTGCCTACCTAACATTTCATTTATCTGTGACTATTTGCGTGTATTTTAAGTTTGTGCTTTAAGTCTTTACCTTTACCTTCTTTGTGATGTCGTAAACACCATATTGCTTTCCATTTCCTCTCATCTAATTGAGCATGCTATTTTTTTCCGTAACCTGGTAGCAACCAGTACAGCGAAGAAACGGCAACATGGCGGCAGCATCGAATTATAAGGCTAAAAGAAAATGTCTGTTTCTAATGTCTTGGAAGCAGACATTTACGTGGAAACAACAAGACAAAATAAAAATTAAGTAATGTTTTGCAAAGTTTGCCGTCTGTTTGACAAGTCAGCCATCTTTTGTTAAATAATTTCACACCTGCACATTTTCCAAACTGGGGTCCGTTCTTCGTACCTCGCTTAAATTATCTAAGATGATTTGGCAGATCCTGGATCTTTTAATCTTGATAACTGATCTCTCGCTAATTTGGTTCTTCAAACAAGTTCGCGAATCAGATTATAATGTCTGAATAAACTGATCTGAGATCGCTGCGTGTGTTGTGAAGGACAGATCTATCGATCCTCGAAATCATGATCAGCAATGCAGCGATTGGCTGACGGCACAGCAGCGTAATGACATCATCTGATTAATATTCAATTATCCATGTGAGCAAAATTACGTCAAATTAGCAGTAAACGGTTTGTTAAATATGACACGCAATAACCTTTTACATTTGTTGTGAGCTGCAGGCTTTACACTTTCATGTGTCAAGTGTATCATCATGTATTTCAATGCAAATCAATGTATTTAGTTCTACATTTAGAAAATATTTTCTTTATTATAGTAGCCGTTTTTTAATCGGTGTAAAGAATAACTGGTTGTTTACAAAAGCATTTTGATATTGGTAAAGGTGTCTGCAACTTTTGTGAAGCATCAAATCACTGGTATATTAACTATTAAAACATGTTCATGACTGCATAAATGTATTACTGCTTTAAAAAAAGTCACATATTGTGCAGGTTTATTATACACAATTTGTACTAAAGCGATCTAAAAAGTTCATATCAATAAGTTTTCTCTTTGCACCACCAGGTGGCAGTCTTTGTACTTTCATTTCGAGGGTGCAGATTGCATAGGTTTTATTAATATGTATAACTTTATTTATTTTATTAATAACTATAACTTTATATATATAGTTAAAAATATGTACCATTTTCCCAAGTGTATATAACTACTACTGTAAGAAAATATCAGAATTCAGAACACTTTCTGTATATCTTTGCTTGAACTGAGCCGATCTAATCCTGTTTATATGAATTGAACCTGCTCCCGATCAGGTTTGACCTAGCAGAACTGTTGCTATGACAACAACTCTCGGATCAGCTTTGAAGAACAAAACGATCCTGGATCGTGTCAAATCGTCAATATCCAAATCCAGCTAACTGAGTTATCCACGTACGAAGAACGGACCCCAGCTCTTATTGTTTGCATAACACTTTTGTTTACAATTTTTTAACTATTGACATTCTAGATTCACAGACTTTTTTTTGACACATTATTTAAAACATGTGGCTAAAAAATAACTGTTAACTTCCTTTTTTTTTTTTTTTTGGGTGGGGCAAGTGAACATTTTGGCAGGGCAAGTAAAAATCTGAACCGCTTGCCCGATCAGACCAGTAGAAAAAAATCCCTAGCGTTAAACCCTGCTTTAATAAAGTTACAAATGTTGTCTATTTTTCTGCCTAAACTCTCTTGAAACGCTTTTAAAACAATTACAATTTGATCATAGCGTTATTGAACAAAAACATGCACAATCATCTCGTCATTCAAACCAACTCTGGGTTGTTTTTCAGAAGAAACAGGGCTGCTGGGTTAAATAGTGATTCACACTTGTGTGTTTAAAAGGTTAGCGCTGATTTAGTGCTGCCGTTTTTAGCTTTACCGTTTAAAATCAGACTTAAAATGACTCTTGTCTGAGTAAATATATTTCTCTACAGTCAAAGTAAGTTTGAAGCTGCGCTGAAGGAAATGGTTGAAGACAGCGAGTGGTTTTTGTTCCTGTTTTGACACTTTCATACTGAACAGGAAGACTGTGCGGTGCACACATCGAAACGCACTGACTCTAAATTTATTAACATGAAGATAAGCCAGCGTGGTTTACGTCACAGCCGTGGGCCATAAAGCAATCACGCCATTATTAAACCAAAACATGCAAGACTGTGGCGTCAAATATTGTGTTTGTTCTCCGAGAAGTGACTGATAGACTCTTAACACAGAGTCACACTAATAGATGCTGCCATTTCTGTGCTTGAACGTTATGATGTGTCCCACTGCTTAAATCTCAAAACCAGAATATTAAACCAGGGTTAACCTGTCAGGATGAACAGTGAAAAATATAGACGACTTAACCCAGGGTTAAACTATTGTAGGTTCACTGCTAAACGATTGTATAAAAGCTTTCCACGCACTATAACCGTCAATGATACAGTGTGTTAACTAGAGCAGTGGTTCTCAAACTGTAGTACATGTACCACTAGTGGTACGCGGGCTTCCTTCTAGTGGTATGTGGACATTTATATATAAATATGATAACATATAGCCTATTTCTAAGGTCCAGGCATCATTTGCAGGTGTTGATGAATTGGCTACTCGATGTTAATACTTTACATTTAAGTACAGAAGTTTTTATTTTTACTTTTTAAGAACAGCAACCTTTCATTTTTAACTTTAAAAGCATATTTTAATTTAAACGTTGGTCTTTTGTGTTTATTTGTTTGTTTGTTTTTTAACATTTAAGTACAGTGTTAATGTTAAACTATTGTTAATGTTTAAAGTGGCTGACAATAATGAATATTTTTAATAATAGGAATTAATCTGCCTGGTTTTTGAACTGTGCAGTGCTGCAGCTGCTTCATCAGGCCGACCACACATTTACATTTACATTATACATTTAGCAGACGCTTTTATCCAAAGCGACTTACAAATGAGGACAAGGAAGCAACTTACACAACTAAGAGCAACAATGAATAAGTGCTATAGGCAAGTTTCAGGTCTGTAAAGTCTAAGAAGGAAAGTATTAGTAGTATTAGTATTTTTTTTTTACTACTGTATTTCAATACTGGTGGTACTTGGAGAGACAACTCTTTTCAGAGGTGGTACTTGATGAAAAAAGCTTGAGAACCACTGAACTAGAGGATATAACACAAAAACACAACACACAAAACCCCCAACACCACATAGTGATACTTATAGCTGCAGTTATTTACGTGTATTATTAAAAACAGACGGCAACTCCTAAAATACCTCAAGTTATGATGTTACTCAAAGCTTGAAATCTCAAAACCTGATAGACTAATAATAAACCTGTCAGTGTGAACAGTGTAAAACCCAGACTACTTAACCCAGGGTTAAACAATTGTAAATAAATAACCCAACACCATCAGACACACACTGGATGTTTTCAATGACAGACTGACACAATTTGGTCGCCTGAATCTCAATATTAGATCGCAGTGTTCTTGCAGCTTTCCTCAAACCCTCCACACATCCAACATTACCAAACACACAGACCCCTAATACCTAATAAACATCAATGATACATTAACTACACACACAAAACCCCAAACACCACATAGTGATACTAATCACTGCAGTTATTTACGTGTATTATTAAAAACAGACGGCAAATCCTAAAATACCACAAGTTATGATGTTACTCAAAGCTTGAAATCTCAAAACTTGGTAGGCTAATAATAAACCAGGGTGAACCTGTCAGTGTGAACAGTGTAAAACCCAGACTACTTAACCCAGGGTTAAACAAATGTAAATATCCCAACACACAAAATCCAGTCAGACCTGAAACCATCAGAGATGTTGTAAAGGACACACACTGGTTGTTTTCAATGACAGACTGACACATTTTGGTCGCCTGAATCTCAATATTAGATCACAGTGTTCTTGAATCTTTCCTCAAACCCTCCACACATACAGAATTACCAAATACACACACACAGACCCCTAATACCTAATAAACATCAATGGCAAGTTAACTACACAAACACATGCACTCAAAACCCCAAACACCACAGGGAAATACTTATCACTGCAGTTATCAATGTGCATTATTAAAAACAGAAAGCAAATCCTATTATAACACAAGGTAAGTTGCTCAAAGCTTGAAATCTCAAACTAATATTAAACCAGGGTTAACCCGTCAGTGTGCACAGTAAAATCTAGACTACGTAACCCGAGATTAAACAATTATTAATATAAAACTCAATACAAAATCCAGTCAGGCCTGAAACTATCAGAGATGTTGTAAAGGACACACACTGGTTGTTTTCAATGACAGACTGACACATTTTGGTCACCTGAATCTCAATATTAGATCACAGTGTTCTTGCAGCTTTCCTCAAACCCTCCACACATCCAACACACAAAACTCCAAACACCACATATTGACACTAATCGCTGCAGTTTTTTACATGGATTCATTATAAAAAACAGACTGCAACTCCTAAAAAACACAAGATATGATGTTACTCAAAGCTTGAAATCTGAAAACCTGACTAATATTAAACCAGGGTTAACCTGTCAGTGTGAACAGTGTAGACTACTTAACCCAGGGTTAAACAAATAAAAGACCCAGCACCATCAGAGATGCTGTAAAGGACACACACTGGTTGTTTTCAATGACAGACTGACACATTTTGGTCGCCTGAATCTCAATATTAGATCAGAGTGTTCTTGAATCTTTCCTCAAACCCTCCACACATCCAGAATTACCAAATACACACACAGAGACCCCTTACTTCCTAATAAACACCAATTATATGTTAATTACACAAAAACACACATGCAAAAAATAAAAAATAAATAAAAACAAATGTAAAAACAAACTGCAACTCCTAAAAAAACTAAAGTTATGATGTTACCCAAAGCTTGAAATCTCAAAATCTGATAGACTAATATTAAACCAGGGTGAACCTGTCAGTGTGAACAGTGTAAAACCCAGACTACTTAACCCAGGGTTAAACAAATGTAAATATCCCAACACAAAATCCAGTCAGGCCTGAAAATATCAGAGATGTTGTAAAGGACACACACTGGTTGTTTTCAATGACAGACTGACACATTTTGATCGCCTGAATCTCAATATTAGATCACAGTAATCTTGCAGCTTTCCTCAAACCCTCCACACATCCTACACACAAAACTCCAAACACAACATAGTGACACTAATAGCTGCAGTTCATTTTAAAAAACAGACTGCAACTCCTAAAAAAACACAAGTTATGATGTAAATCTGAAAACCTGACTAATATTAAACCAGGGTGAACCTGTCAGTGTAAACAGTGTAAAACCCAGACTACTTAACCCAGCGTTAAACAAATGTAAACATAAAACCCAACACACAAAATCCAGTCAGGCCTGAAACTATCAGAGAGGTTGTAAAGGACACACACTGGTTGTTTTCACTGGACGGATTTTGATCGCCTGAATCTCAATATTAGATCGCAGTGTTTCTTGCAGCTTTCCTCAAACCCTCCACACACCCAGAATTACCAAACACACAGACCCCTAATACCTAATAAACATCAATGATATGTTAACTACACAAACACACACACACAAAAACCCCAAACACCACAGTGCTTATACTTATAGCTGCAGATATTAATGTGCATTATTAAAAACAAACTAAAACTCCTAAAAAAACTAAAGTTATGATGTTACTCAAAGCTTAAAATCTGAAAACCTGACTAATACTAAACCAGGGTGAACCTGTCAGTGTGAACAGTGTAAAACCCAGACTACTTAACCCAGGGTTAAATAAATGTAAATATCCCAACACAAAATCCAGTCAGGCCTGAAAATATCAGTGATGTTGTAAAGGACACACACTGGTTGTTTTCAATGACAGACTGACACATTTTGATCGCCTAAATCTCAATATTAGATCGCAGTGTTCTTGCAGCTTTCCTGAAATCCTCCACACATCCAACATTACCAAACACACAGACCCCCTACTACCTAATAAACACCAATGATACATTAGCTACACACACAAAACCCCAAACACCACATATTGACACTAATCGCTGCAGTTCATTATTAAAACAGACTGCAACTCCTAAAAAAACACAAGTTATGATGTTACTCAGCGCTTGAAATCTGAAAACCTGACTAATATTAAACCAGGGTGAACCTGTCAGTGTGAACAGTGTAAAACCCAGACTACTTAATCCAGGGTTAAACAAATGTAAATATCCAAACACACAAAATCCAGTCAGGCCTGAAAATATCAGAGATGTTGTAAAGGACACACACTGGTTGTTTTCAATGACAGACTGACACGATTTGGTCGCCTGAATCTCAATATTAGATCGCAGTGTTTGTTGCAGCTTTCCTCAAACCCTCCACACATCCTGATCCACCAAACACACACAGAGAGACCCCCTACTTCCTAATAAACACCAATAATATGTTATCAACCACACACAAAACCCAAACACCACATATTGACACTAATCGCTGCAGTTGTTTACATGGATTCATTATAAAAAACAGACTGCAACTCCTAAAAAACACAAGATATGATGTTACTCAAAGCTTGAAATCTGAAAACCTGACTAATATTAAACCAGGGTTAACCTGTCAGTGTGAACAGACTACTTAACCCAGGGTTAAACAAATGTAAATAAATAACCCAGCACCATCAGAGATGTTGTAAAGGACACACACTGGTTGTTTTCAATGACAGACTGACACAATTTGGTCGCCTGAATCTCAATATTAGATCACGGTGTTCTTGCAGCTTTCCTCAAACCCTCCACACATCCTGATCCGCCAAACACACACACACAGACCCCCTACTGCCTAATAAACACCAATGGCACGTTAGCTACACGCAAAGACACACGCAAAACCCCAAAATGAAGCGCTTATTAAAGCATCGTTGTTGGAGGCTGTGATCGCCATGACAGCATCAGCATCATTTCAGATGAGTCCTCGCACATGCACGAGCATCCGATGATGCCGATCACCGTGATCGATGATGCTGATGATGCCTACGGTTGAACACAGCCATTGGGAAGCGTTAAAAACACCCACCGCTTTCCATTTCGTTGCCCCGTTTGGCGGCCGGCGTGTTGCCCATGACTCTGGGCCTGTCAGGCGCTGGAGAGCCGCAGGTAGGGAGTGATGCTGCCGCGCCTGTCGCGCTTCGGCTCTCCCGGTCCGTTCGTGCGGGTGTCGAAAGCCGATCGGCGATGAATGTGAAATAAAGGGACGTTTCCGCGTCCGATGTGGTCTCGGATAAACAGCGATCCCTTATGAATGCAGCTGCAGCATCCGCGTTTAAAGGGCGGAAGGGCCGCCAGCATCAAACCGGACTCGGGCGTCCTTTCCTGGCCTGGCTGTTCGCCGCACCTCCGCGGCCCCGCAGTCCTGTCGCTCGCCTCCCCTCGGGGGGTTTCCGTGCGCGGCGCTCGCAGGGGGAAAATCGCGGATGAAGAAAACACGGATGCGGTTTCGGCGAGATCGTTCATGCAGCTGCGCTTCCCGTGGCCATCGACTCAAACTCCGCCCCCCATCACAAGCCCTGCCCCCGGCGGCGCGCCTGATTGGTCGGACGGAGGACGACGGACAGATGTGCAGGAGTGATTGACGGTTGTTGCTAGAAGGGATACAGCCGCGGTCGGAAGTTCGCGAGGATTATTTATATAATGTATTAATTATCCATTAATTTTGTTTTATTAATGTCTACCCCAATCCTAAACAATATACCATCACAGTAATGTAAAAACAGTAATTATACTGAGCATTATTCGGTAAATTAGCCATATTTAATTGTATTTTATTAACGTCTACCACTACCAAACCATAAACCCAACCATCAGTGATGTAAAAACAGTATATTGAGTATTATTCATTAAATTAGCCATTAAACTGTATTTTATTAATGTCTACCCCAATTCTTAACCTGATATCATCTCAGTAATGTAAAAAAACAGTAATTATATCAGGTATTATTAATTAAATTAGCCATTAAATTGTATTTTACTAATATCTACCCCTACCCCTACCACAACCATACACCCAACCATCACAGTGATGTAAAAACAGTATATTGAGTATTATTCATTAAATTGGCCATTAAATTGTATTTTATTAACATCTACCCTAACCCTAAACCCAAAGAAAAATCACAGTAATTAAAAAAACAGTAATTATATCGAGTATTATTTATTAAATTAGCCATTATATTGTATTTTTACCATAAACCCTACCATCAGTGATGTAAAAACAGTAATTATATAGAGTACTATTTCTTTTTATTTATTAAATTATGTTATTAATGTCTATCCATGCTCCAACCCCTCCATCACAGTAATGTAAAATGTTCATTGTTGTTGTACATTATGACAAACATTATTCAGTGATGTGAGTATCCGCAGCTGTATCCCATTTAGACTTTACCGTGATTGATTGACGTGAATGATGAGTCGTCGTGATTAGTCGATAACAAAACAAAACAGATTTTTTTTTCAATGAAATTTCAATGATGCTATTGAGTGGATTAAAGTTGTACAGTTTTATTCAATTTACCTATAGTCTGCTAGCTGCCTGGCATGCTAAAAAATCTGAAATATTGTTAAAGCTTTTCTCTCTCTTCTATTGTAAAACTGATTTGACTCATGTAGTAAATAAGTTGTTAACCGACGATTATATACCCTCCGTGCTTTTTTTCCTTTCACTTTTTTCGCTTATTAATCCATCTATGTGAAACAATGAAGACTGTACATAGAAAAAAAATTTGAAAAAAGATGACTTGACTTGCAACCCGGATGTAAGCTACGTTTTGTAGCTGCAAGACGTCTGATTTATTAGCCTAATAATGAACTTGCAGTAAATGTTGTTGCGCTGCAAAGTCTATAAATTATGACGGTAATAAATTAAAAACAACACCATGATCAAAACAACTATCAGTTTTAATAAGGTTAAGTAACATAATGAAACCAAACACCACCGGAAGCTCGAACAGTACATAAATGGCCGCGTCCGCTCTGACGGTATAAAATTAAGGTCGATCAAATAAACATATTATACATACGAAAAGCCAAAAATCTAAAATATGCATTAATTATAATGACACTTGTTTGATTAAACTGTCAATTTTAGAAATGCTGTACACTATACTTATTTAAATTTATTTATCTTTGATTTTTTTGTTTTTTTTATGTTGTTGTTGCTTTTTACCATTGTTGTTTTATTTTTATTTTTTTGTGCGTTTCATATTTTGTATTGTGTTTTATGTTTGTTCCTGATGGCATTAAAAAAAAAAAAAATCAAAAACATTATACATACATGTATTACACTTTGCACAGTTGAACTACTGTTCCTTTTAAAGGGATAGTTCACCCAAAACAACAACAAAAAATAAAATAATAATAATAAAATAGCTAATTCTTCAAAAGGCACTTACCGGCCACTTTATTAGGTACACCTGTCTAACTGCTTGTTAACAATAACAATAGCAAATGCCTTGTTGATGCCACAGGTTAGAGGAGAATGGCCAGACTGGTTTTAGCTGTAAGAAAGGCAACGGTAGCTCAAATAAGCACTCGTTACAACCGAGGTCTGCAGAAGAGCATCTCTGAACACACACACGTCCAACCTTGAGGCGGATGGACTACAGCAGCAGAAGAGCACACCGGGTGCCGCTCCTGTCAGCTAAGAACAGGAAACTGAGGCTACAATTCACACAGGCTCACCAAAACTGGACAATAGAAGATTGGAGAAACGTTGCCTGCTCTGATGAGTCTCCATTTCTGCTGCAACTTTCAGATAGTCGGGTCAGAATTTGGCATCAACAACATGAAATCATGCATCCATCCTGCCTTGTATCAACAATTCAGGCTGGTCGTGGTGTAATGGTGTGGGAGAGATAGTTACTTGGCACACTTTGGGTCCATTAGTACCAATTGAGCATCATGTCCACGACAATCATTGCATCAAGCATTGCATCATTGTCCATGACAATGAGTTCACTGTAGTCAAATGGCCACCACAGTCACCAGGCCTCAATCCAATAGAGCACCTTTGGGATGTAGTGGAACAAGAGATTGGCATCATGAATGCGGAGCCGACAAATCTGCAGCAACTGTGTG
The DNA here is from genome assembly GCF_052040795.2 of Danio rerio. Taxonomy (NCBI): domain Eukaryota; kingdom Metazoa; phylum Chordata; class Actinopteri; order Cypriniformes; family Danionidae; genus Danio; species Danio rerio. The sequence continues at coordinate 58,622,764 of NC_141021.1, forward strand.
ATGCCATCATGTCAATATGGAGCAAAATCTCTGAGGAATATTTCCAGCACCTTGCTGAATCTCTGCCACAAAGGATTAAGGAGGTTCTGAAGGAAAAAGGGGGTTCAACCTGGTACTAGTAAGTCGTACCTAATAAAGTGGCCAGCGAGTGTATCATCTTCTGTGATCAACAACAAAGAAACTCGTAAAGGTTTGAAACCACTGACGGTGAGTAAATAGTGAGTACATTTTCATTTTTGGATGAGCACATGCTATTTACAGTCGGTTACTGAACAAAAATATAATAAATGAAGATGTACATACCTTAATATATCTGAGAAAATCAAAATAAGCCCATCAGCTATCAGAATGTAGTAAACATTTATTTATTCATTTTATGCCGCTTTTCCAGGGTCGGGTTGCGGGGGCAGCAGACTTCCCTCTCCCCAGGCACTTCCTCCAGCTCCTCCGGGGATGAACCTGAGGCATTCCCGAGAGACTAAGGGTGCTTTCACACCTGTGAATTGATTCAGTTGTTCCGAAACAGAGATTACAATTGTTACATTGTTGCTCTTTGCTCTTGGAGCGGTTCACTTTCACACGGCAAAGTTTCTAATCGGACCAAAAGAGCTAAAACAAGTCACGTGCGAGTAAACTCTCCTCACATTGGTCAGAGTGTCAGGGTTTATTTTGCAGAGTCCCGCTCAGCTGTCAGGGGGAGGTGGTGGTTTGGTGGTGTTTGACAGGGTGCGCGCGCGACGTGTCTGAGGAGAGATGCGGTGGGGAGGGGTGAGAAGGGTGCGCGACGATGCCTATTTGAGGACCGGGAGGAAGACACCGGGAGATCATCACTCGTTTGCGGGCATCCGAAGACTCGCGAAACTTCCCGCCCTACTCATAATTCTCTCTTCATATAGCCGTAAGCCTATTACATATGCATAAAACATTGTGATATAACCGCGCTCGGATCGGATCGCTTTCTCTATGCAATCGAACCGCTCCAGGATTCGTTTCAATCGAGCCAAGACCACCTCATTCAAGCGATCTCGGAGCGATTACTTTGGCGCAGAACAGAGCGCGATTGCCCTGTTCACATATGCCAAATGAACCGCGCTAACTGGGCAAACGAGATACGTTCCGAAACAAAAGTGTAGGTGTGAAAGCACCCTTAGTCTCTCCAGCGTGTCCTGGGTCTTCCCCGAGGCCTCCTCCTGGTGGGACATGCCTGGAACACCTCCTTAGGTAGGCGTCCAGGAGGCATCTGAAAACAGATGCCCGAGCCACCTCAGCTGACTTCTCTCGATGTGGAGGAGCAGCGGCTCTACTCAAGAGTTCCTCCCGGGTGTCAGAGCTCCTCACCCTATCCGTAAGAGTGCGCCCTGCCACCCTTCGAAGGATCTCATTTCAGCCGCTTGTATCCGAGATCTTGTCCATTTGGTCATGACCCAAAGCTCAAGACCATAGGTGAGAGTAGGAACGTAGATTAAACGGTAAATCGAGAGCTTTGACTTTTAGCTCAGCTCCTTCTTCACCACAACAGACCGGTACATTGACTGCATTATTGCTGCACCAATCCATCAATCTCACGCTCCAACCTTCCCTCACTCCTAAACAAAACCCTGAGATACTTGAACTCCTCCACCTGGGGTGAGGACTTGCCTCCAGCCTGGAGATGGCAAACCAGCTTTTTCCAGTGGAGCACCATGGCCTCGGACTTGGAGGTGCTGATTCTCATCCCAGCCGCGTCACACTATGTAGTAAACATAGTAAGTGTATTTTTAAACGCACACTATAATCTACTGTTTCACTTCATTAAACTCCATATAAAAGCCAGAAACTATCTAAAGGGTTAATCCCAACAGGGAAAACCAGCAACAATTGAGAATGCACGATTATAAGCTGTCATAACTTTTACAATCAAAACATGTAGTTATAATGGAAGTCAATGGGGCAAAAACAGCCCCCAACACAACGAGTGTAGCCAATCTGAACAACACACCACGGTTAATCACCCGACTCTCAGCTTCAGCTCATGTGTGTCAATCTCTGAGCCACACTGTGCATATTTCCAGACTCGCATCACAGGACAGAGAATAGAGGGAAGCGAATGAAGCTATGGGATGAGAGCAGAGGGAGTGACGGAGGGATGAAAGGAAGAGCAGTTGTCTGATGTGATGTGCGGATCAAAGGTGGAGCAGCCCAAAGTGCCATCTCTAATAGCCGTTGCTTAGCAACATCATAAAAAGACACACACAGAGGGTGTGTGTGTGTGTGTGTCCGTATAAAAGAGATGGACAGAGTCCTACAAAGACAAAAGTTAATATTTATTAAACCTAAACAAACGGCACATGGAAAGAAGGCAACAAAAGCACCGATATAAACCAGGCGTTCAGATTAAAAACGAACCAAAACAATCTCACAGAAACAGCTGGAACTGCGACCACTTCCACATATTAGATCACTTCCAAGTGAAATACTCCCAGAGAAAATACTATTGATTATTTTGTACCATATTGCAGCATAAATCTCCCTCAGAAAAGCAAAAACATGTCAGCGTCGCACTTTATCCTTAGTGTAACTCCAAATATTACAGCCGATTATTTTATCCATTTAAAAATAAATAACAAAATGGAGGAAAAGGATGGTAGTGTTACCTAAAAACCTTCCTCAATTTGATGGAAAATGTGACCTGAACATGTTTTTGTGAGATTCTAGTGAAAACAGTCCATGCCTGCTGGTGCGGCAGGTTTTGAAGACGTCTGCGAGTCCCACAACAGCAGTAAGTGCCAGAGTGTGTGTGTGTGTGTGTGAGTCCAGTATAAACACAAGATGACACATGTATGTCTGAGGTGTTGTGCTTTGCTGGACTCTACTATAAACAGTCCATTGAGTTGTCTGGCATGAGTCCGAGGGGCGGGGCTTTGCCAGGCATGCATGTGGGCGGGAGCATGGCGTTGGGGGCGGGGTCTACATTCTCGGAGTCTTCCATCTTGTCCATTGTGGCCTCCCAGTTGATGTGGAAGCGCGTCACTCGAGGGTTTGAGGCCAAGATGTTTCTTTGCAGCTGGGATGAGAATTGATAAGGAGAAGAGTCATTTTAATGGTCAAACTATTTTTTTTTTTACATTTATGGATTACTTAAAGAGATAATTTACCCCAAAAAATGAAAATTTACTAACTATTTGCTCACTTTTTCCTGTTGAACACAAGAGAAAATATTAGGAATGCTTAAAATGCAGCCATAGACATCCATAGAAGAAACAAAAAAACTATGGAAGCCAATGGCTGTTTTTTTCCAGCATTCTTCAGTATATCTTCATTAGCGTTCAATAGATGAAAGAAATGCAAACTGGTTTGGATCAAGTAGAGCAGGGGTTTCCAAACTTTCCAGCTTACAACCCCCAAAATAATTATTCTAGTGACCCGCGACCCCCACAAAGGTGGTTATAAATACAAAAACTCTGCACACACACCAGTAGGAACTATATAAACGAGCTTATTGACAACACAAGAAAGGTGCAACAGTCTAACAACCATGTCCTTATTTATATTCACTATTCAAATGATTGATTTAATATTAAACTCTGAATTGCACAAGACTTCTCTTGGTTTAATTTTGAAGAACTTTTCTTCCACTTGGAGATCATCCTTTATGTTCAGTCGTGGCCTTGATTTTTAATGTCTGTGAGTGCCGTAAAGGTGTCAAAGTTTAACATTGTGCTGTAAAATCAATCTGCTGCATCTAACACTATTTCTGTGTTGTTAATGTAGTGTAACCCCTGGGGTCGCAATCCACTGGAAAAGAATTGAAAGCCTGGCGGCTTTTTGTTTGCTTGTTGTTTTTATATACATTTGAAGTCAGAATTATTCGCCCCCCTGTGTATTTTTTTCCCCGATTTCTGTTTAACCGAGATTTTCTCAACACATTTCTAATCATAATAGTTTTATTAGCTCATTTCTAATGACGGATTTATTTTATTTTTGTTGTGATGACAGTAAGTAATATTTGACTAGATCTTCTTCAAGACAGCTTGAAGTGACATTTAAAGGCTTAACTAGGTTATTAGGTTAACTAGGCAGGTTAGGGTAATTAGGCAAATTATTGTATAACAATAGTTTGTTCTGTAGACTATCGAAAAAAATAGCTTAAAGGGGCTAATAATTTTGACCTTAAAATAATTAAAAACGGCTTTTATTCTAGTCGAAATAAAAAAAATTGACTTTCTCTAGAAGAAAAAATATTACCAGACATACTGTGAAAATTTCCTTGCTCTGTTAAACACAATTTGGGAAATACTTAAATAAAAAAAAATAAATAAATAAAAATCAAAGCCGGGTTGGAGGGGATGGGGCTAATTAAAATAATAAAAATAAATACTATTTTTTTTCTTCTGTAGTTTATGTTTTGCGACCCCCAGTTTGGGAACCACTGAAGTAGAGGATGAGGAAGTGATGAGAATTAAACATTTTTGGGTGAGCTTAGTTATTCATGCAAGCCTCTATTTTGTTTAAAATTTGGCGCGTTAATAGCAGGCCTGTCGCAATTAAGGATTTTTGTTACGCGATATATAGTCACAAAAATTGTTGTGATAAACAATATTATTGCCATTTTTAAATAATTTTATTCGACTGAATATATAATTATAATGCAGGATTTCTGCAGGTTTCACAAAGTCAAATATAACACCTTTTTAAGACCATGATAAATGAAGTTTCAGACTTATTTTGGGCTAAATGTAAACTTTTTTTTAAATGGCT